>NC_025993.2:40227408-40382066 GCF_000442705.2 Elaeis guineensis
AAGGTATTCTCCTCCTCGATCAGATCGAAGAGTTTTAATACTCTTCCCAGTTTGTTTTTCTACTTCACTTCGGAATCGTTTGAACATTTCAAATGAATCTTACTTATGTTTCATTAGATAGACATATCCATATCTGGATAGGTCATCCGTGAAAGTTATGAAGTAGAAATATCCACCTCTAGCACCTGTGCTCATGGGCTCGCATACATCAGTATGTACTAGGCCCAAGAGCTCAGTAGCTCTCTCATCTTTTTCAGTAAAAGGTGACTTGGTCATTTTATCAAGAAGATAGAACTCACAGGTTGGAAGTGATTCACAATCACTGACTTCGAGAATTTTCTCTTGAGTCAACCTGTTTATTCTGTTCTTATTTATATGACCTAGCCTACAGTGCCATAAGTAGATATCTGACACACTATCTAATCTAGGGTGCTTGCCAGTAGAATAGACTCTTATCGGGCTTGATCTTTCTGGTCTGACCCTGCACAGATGTTCCAGCCTGAACTTGCACCTTTTTCACTTTCTTCTTCTTGTTCTTCTTCCCTTTCTTAAAGGATCGAGAACCAGAAGACGATCCTCCCACTAAGTTCACCGACTCCTTATGGAGTGGGTGATCCTTCTCAAAGTTCTGAAGCAACCCCAGTAATCCGTGGTAGTTTACTTCAGGCTTTGTCATTCTATAATGAGTGAGGAATGGGAGATAAGACTTGGGCAGCAAGTTCAGTATTGCATCTTTCCCAAGCTGCTCATGCAAGGGAAAGCCGAGCTTGCTCAATCGTTCCATCAGCTCGATCATGTACAATACATGATCAGTGATAGAGGCACCATCCCACATTTTAGAATTGAAGATGGCACAACTAGTCTTGTGCCTCTCCACATCATCAGGTGTGTCAAAGGCATCCTCCAACACTTGAAGCATATCTTTTGGTTGAGCCGTCTCGAATCTGCTACTGAACTCGTCGCTCATGGTAGCCAGCATGATACAGCGCACCATGGTCCGGTCACTGAGCCACTTCTGGTAAGTGTCTCTGACTGTTCCACGTGCATTGACAGCTGGCTCCTCAGGTGCAGGATCCATTATCACATATAGGATCCGTTCATGCTCCAGGACTATCTTCAACTTTCGGTACCAGCTACCGAAGTTGGATCCCACCAACTTATCATTGTCCAACAATGATCGGAGCGATAGAGAAGTGGCCATATTTGCAAAAAGGAGAATCATAACCTAATTAGTAATTGATTCATTAAACCTAAAGATTTGGACTTTAATCAAAAGATTTCTCTCACTATTTTATTCGAATTGGTAGCCTCTATCTCTAATTCGAGGAATTATCCTAATTCCTTAATGGGTACTAGAATCCACTTAGACTGCACACAAGCCCAACTTTGGTTGGCCAACCCATGTACATCTAAGGGTAGGTTCATAACCAATTATTTCTCTAAATAATTTTTAGTAATTTTAATTTTGCCCCAGAAACCTAATCAGTAGGCTTTGGCCTCCATTATAAGGATCCAGTTAGGTCCAACCATTAACATGATCATACTTGGTATATCTAACCAACGAATGATTAAGCCTAACTTTGGTTGGCTCACCTAACCACCATTAGAGAGACACTTCCAAGTCGTCATATGATGAGTGATAATTCCATTAGTCAACAAGCACCAAGCCTTTGGGTCTGCAATGATTATTGAGTTAATGGACTCATTATCAAACACCTTAATGGGAGGCTATGACTCAGTTATCTTCATAACTTTATCATTTTAAGGATCTAATAATTTTAGAGGATTTAAATAATATAGAGGATGAGGTCAGATGAACCAGCTTATCATGATCCTTCCACTGGCTTCACCAAGTCAGCTTAAGGGAGACCAATAAAAGGACTGGTCTAGGAGCACCTAAATCAGTCACACTGATTTATCTAGCTAACATGGGTCAGCTCGAATAGTCAAGTGATCCGATCAAAACATAATTTCACCAAGAGGTCAGGTAAGTTCGATCAGTGGGAGGGTCTGCCAAAGCTTGCCTTAGACACCATAAAAAATGGCCAGGTAAGCGGGCTCCCAATTAAAAACCACCGGTTTGGTTTACCTTAGACACCAACTGGTTTAATTAGTTTCGATTAGATCAACCTAACAGTTTGTGCTAGACCGCTTAGCCAAGAATCAAGTTCATTTGGTTCTCGTTAAAGACATGGACTTGACCAACTACAACTATTGTAATTCATCTAGAGAATCCTTGACCTAATCTAAGACAACAATTGATTAGATTTAGTCAATTCTCTAATTAAGTCCATCTTTAATCTAACCATAGGTCTAACCCAATTAATGGACCTAATTCTCACTAACCCATTAACCCAATGTGTTATGGTTTGTGTCTTAGGTTCTTCAATTCACAATCCTAGAACCTAATCAAATAACTTCTTAATTCTTAATTAAGTTTTGGGCTGAGGGTTGGGTTCGACTTTTCAAAAAATAATTTTCATATTTATAAAATAATTTTACAATATAATTCTACCAACCATATTGCATGTTTGATTCATAATCAAGATACAAGTGAAATAAACATGAAAGTACTTTAGATCTAATCTAAACAGGTTCATGTAATTGAAATAGTTTCAACTTTAAACAATTTCTTTGCACAAAAATTATTAACAAAGAGATTTTATTTCAGATTTAAATATATTTTAAATCTAATAAATTATAAATTTAATCTAGATCATATCTAACAAATTTATAATTAAAGATAGATCTACACAAACTAGGACAACCTTTGCACTGTAAGGGGTAAACCTTACAGCAGGACAACCTTGCAGTTCGTGATTGATCTAAAATTTTAATTTTAGATTTAATAATTAGGTTATAAATTAGATCTAATCTAAAAAATAATATAAGCATGTATAAATAATCATGTAATAAAGAATCTGGCTCTGATACCAATTGTAGGAACCAGATCTAGGGTTTCAGGGTTAGATCTTGAAACTTTTTCAAGATCATATAGCGGAAGACTAAAATAAATCAAAATTTATTTTTTAAAACTAGAGAATCTCTAGATCTAAGATCCTATTACATGATTATTACATAGCATTAAATCAAAAATTAAAATATATAAATATAGCATGAACTACATGTTGATCATATCAACATGTTTCTATACTACATCTAATGTATGTATTAAACAATAGATCAGATCTATTACCTTGCAAGTTAGATATTCTAATCTTACTAATCCGGGCTTGAGGATGATGTTGCAAGCCGCACATGTGTCCACCTCTAGGAGTCGTCTACACGAGCCCACGAATCTCGATCAGAAGTCCTGCTTCAGGAAATCAGCACAATATGCTAGTACTGCGCTGATCCTTCTTTGATGGTTGATCAGGTGCCTCCTTCTTCTTGATTTAGACTCTTCCAAAGATGGAAAGTAGAAAGAAGAGTTTCAGATCTGAGATGCTCTCAGGAAACTCAAGATGGAGGGAGGAAAGATATGAAAACAAACAACCCTAGAAGAAGACCCTCTTCTTCTTCTCGTTTCTCTCTCTAGACACCCTAACTTGTGTCTTTTATATCTCCACGACCCAAAGGTTTTTATCTCTAATTTTTGGATGACCCAAAGGTCTCTCAAATCTCTATCTTATCTAAAAATTTTATGAAGAAACTCATTTTATATAGAGAGATATGATAGAGTCCTTGTCTAGGTCAAATACCTAGTCAAGGCTTATCCAAACATGGCAAGATAAGGGGCGCCCAACTCTTGAGCATCTCCTCCTTATTTTTATATATAGATCACCAACAAAGAATGCACAATGTATACCCTAAAATCTACAAAAATTTCAAAAAAAAATTGGATAAATTTGGTGCAAAATTGAAAGAGTTTTGGATTTCTAAAACTCTATCTCATAGAATTTGAAATCCAAACTTATTCCTTTTTGATTTGATCCAAACCACCTTCCATGTAAGAAAGAAGAGAGGAGACCTTTTGTGAATGTGGGAGAGACTTGGGAGAGGGCTTTTGTCACACAAAATAAGGGGAGATTGGCGTTGAATGAGAGAGAGGGCGTGGGGAAGGCTTATGTGGTGCAAGGTGGAATCCTAGTCTTACTAGAATTCTATCTTATGACTTGTTTTAATTTGGTTTCTCAAATCAAATCAAACCAAAATTAGATCAATTCAATTAAAATAGGTCTTAACCCAATTAAGAATCTAATTTAATCAGATTAAATTGGATTTAAATCTGATTTAATTTTCTAATCAAATTAGAAATTAGATTGACTCAAGTCCTAGTTGAACTAGGACTAGTTTTTCCTTGCACTTGGCTTATCCAATAAACCAATTGGACTTGATCCAATCAAGCCCAAACTAAATTTAATTAAATTATATTTAATTAGACTTAATCTTAGCCCATTGGCTTAATCAAATTAAGCCAATTAGCAATCGAATTGCTAATCGATCCTCCTGCAACACTTGCACTGGGTTAAATGTCAATCGTATTGATCATTTAACCCTAGAATGATTCTTAATCATTGATCAACCATCTGATCGGATCATGAACTCTAATGTGTGTGACCTCATAGGTTCGAACCTAAGCTGGTAGCACAGAAATAAATTTCTGTACCAATCGAAGTGATAATCTAGCAATGGTACCCGACGATCGGATAGGTCGAATGTGTAGAACAACATCCTTAGAACCCATGCAGATATAGTTTTCATATAATTCATCCCCTTGACCAAAATGATTATAGGACACCCCAGAGTTCAACTATCAACTCTGATCAGGTTGTCCACATTGTATTTCAAAATATCAAATCCATCTGATGGATTACCCTGACCAAGGTTTTGCTAAATTGAAATACAGCGACTCATTCTTCTCCAACTCTTGGAGTGGTCAATCCCATCTCGATCACACTCTGACTTTGCAAGTACTTGACTGTGCCCAGAAGTCTTCCATCCCTGAATTAAAAATTCAGTTAGTCCAGTATGAAAGCACAGTGAGTTGCTTGCAAGTCACTGAGATGATCTCAGGTCTAAGGGATACTTATACCTATATCCCATCAGAGACATTCTCGACAGCAGAATGCTCTAGAGTTGGTCACGTTCAATGATGATGTACCCTTACATCTCATCTGTATGCCATACCAGTGTCTCCACACTCCATGGTTAAGAAGACAACCAACCCATATGGCCTACAGCGATCTATGCTCGATAGAAGCTATCGTCCTTATTAACAGCCTATCATTTGGTCGTGAACTATTTTAAGGACTAATCGATAAATTCTCTCTTTATCGAATCTAAATAGTCATAAGGACTTCATCATAACAATAGAGTTCATTAAAAGATGAAAGCTTATGATAAAAATATCAAATATATTTTATTTATTAACAAATCAATTACAATACTTGGTTGCTCAACCATCAACAGCTTGATGATTGGCTTTTTGGGACACATTTCCCAACAACTCCCACTTATCCTAAAGCCACTCAGCATAGTATCTAATACCCATCTTCGACTTGTGGTTGTCGAACTCCTTTATCGCCAGGGCTTTAGTGAAGGGGTCGGCCATGTACACCTTTTTCACATCAAAAACCCTAGAATTCAGCTTTTGCGCTAATCCAAAGAGAGAGGACTCTCCTCCTCTTTTTCACATCAAAAATCATGCCCCAAAGCCCCTCAACATGGAGAACACCTTCTCTAATCTCTTACATGCACAAAAGAGAAGAACAAACCCTTTTTTATTGGCATGTAATAAGTTGGGTGAAGAGTCCAAGAGATCTTGGACTCTTCTAAGAGATGTCACACCTTTCAATTCCATGCCAAAACACATTCAAAAAAATATGGGACACCCCTTTCCATATTTTTTTATAGTAAATCAATTCTCTAACTAATTTATCATAAAAAATCTCCTCAAAATATCACACACATAAAGAGAAAAAAATAAGTTGGTGGCAAGGTCTAAGAGATAATGTCAAACATTATCTATATGGTATCCTATTTCAAATCAGATTTGAACATACCATTTAAAATCAGATCCTAGATAAATTTAAATGCAAGATAGAGAAGGGAAAGAACTCTTTGGTATGAAAAAATCTCATACAAAAACTGTTTGTGTGTGGAGAAAGATGGCATCAAAAATTATGGCGCAAGGGGAGGAAGAGTCCAATACAATATGGACTCTTGGTTTCCTTATTTGAATCTAAACCAAATCACATCTGCTTTAGCCCAAATAAAATAGATAAAACCTAATCTAATTAGGTTTATAAATTTTTAATCAAATCTTAATCAAATTAAAAATTGATTGAATCAAAGTCCTGATCAAATCAAGGATAATTCTCCCTTAGCGATTAGGTCATCTTATAACCTAATCGGGTCAAACCTTATTGAATCTAATTCAATTAGATTTTATCAAATTCTTTTTATTTTATTAAATTGAGCTAATCAGTAATCTAATTATTAATTAATTTTTTATTAATTTACTAACACTTGGTGAATAAATTTATTACAATTTTTGCATAAGGTTAATCATCAATTGAATTAACGATTAAGCCTTTGAACGATTCTCAATCATTGATCAACCACATGATCAGTCAGAAATATCTTTTGAGTGTGACCCCATAGATTCAAACCTAAGCCAGTAGTATAAAAATAAATTTTTAAACCAATCAATGTAACTGTTGGTGCAGAATTCCATCGATGTCAGAGAAGCTGGAGTCGAGGGGATCGCGGTCGCCGTCAGGACCTGCAAGAAAAGTTTAAATCAGAGTTGGGGGTGCTCTGACAAGACCCTTCGATGCTCAAGTCAGTACTCTGCTTCAACAGAAATGGAGCACTCAAATGGAATTTTAGCAGAGTTTAGAGCTTAGAGGAGAACGTATATGGGCGCGGTCTCTTTTATAGACGGAGAGCATAACCGCTTGACAACGATGTCCGTAACTGCCTGGTAGTGGGCCGTTCAGGGCCACGTAGAGTTTGTTACAGAGAGTGGAGTGGTGTCCGTTGTCGCAACTAGCCAGGGAGTGGTGGGGCCATGTGGAGTTTGTTACGGAGGGCGGAGTGGGATAGTGTCCGTTGTCGTGACTTGCCAGAGAGTTCGGGCCTGACGGCTGAAGCTCGGCTGGGACATCTGATGGAGCAGAATGGCTCCTGTCTCAGTGATCTAAGAGAAGCTCAAATATTTTTGAGGTTGCTGACGAGTCCACTATTGTCGGGTGCCTTGGGCGCTGGTGCTGCAGGCGGAAGTCATTTGCTGTAGAAGCTCGGACGGAGATTTTCTGTTGGAGAAGTCCGGCAGGAGTTCGATTGCTAGAGAAGTCCGTCTGAAATTTATCTGATGTAGAAGCTCGTTTGAAGACTATCCGCTGGAGAGGTCCAATTTCACGAGAAATCCAGCAGAAGGTCGATTGATAGTGGAGCTCGAAAGGCATTGTGGAAGTTCGTCCGCTGGAGGAGTCTTGAGGACACTGTGGAAGGTGGACTGTTGGAGGAGTCCGAAATTCAATTCCATTGTAGAAGTTCGGACGGAGTCCGGAAGGAGGCCACTTACTGTAGAAGCTCGAACGAAGATCGGTTGCCATGGATGCTCGGATGGAGACTTCTTATTGTAGAAGCTCGGATGAAATCCGCTTGCAATAGAAGTTCAGAGTAGAGATCCGACTGGTGGAACCCGTCCATTGTAGAAGTTCATCTGGGATCCATCCGCTGTAGAAGCTCGGACGGAGTCCGACTCTTGTAGGAGCTTGGATGAAATTTGAAAGGTGGTTGACCACCATAGAAATTTGGATGGAGTCTGGTTACTGTAGAAGTCCTGCTGTTGGAGAAGCTCGGATATTGACAAAGTCTGAGAGAAGTTCGGAGTAAAGTCAATCATGGCAGGAGAAGTCTGGAAGAGATTCAGAGGGTAGTCGATCACTGTAGAAAGTCAGCTGATAAGGAAGCTCAAAGAGCATTTGGAGCAGTCCGATAGACGACTGAAGGAGTTCATTATCGGAGAAGTCTAGATGGCATGATAGGAGCTCAGACAGTCGAGGGAGTTCAAAAAGATGCCGCGCAAGGTCGGAAGCCAGAAGAGCCCCGGGAGGGTCGGCCTCTTACGAACTTCGGTTGAGGTTATTTTATACCCAACACCAGTCCCCCTACTTTCGAGTTCGGGTTCTGAATGAAGAAAGTACAAAAAAATTTTTACAGCCGAAGTTGCCTCCCTTGATTTTCATATTCAGTTGTGTCCAGATATTTTGGCGTTTGGCGCGTTGGTGCTGGAGTCTTTTCAAATCGAGGCGATCCGAAAAGATTTTTTCGAAACCCCCGTTGGAGCATTGCTCTAAGTACAGCGACCGATGAGATTGCCCGCCTTTAGAGGCAGTTGTCTGAGAGAGTCCAGCCTATTTCGGTACAAGGCTCCGACGAGCTCTGCTCCTTGAGGGGGACCATGGAAGAACTGTCCATGGCCCTTGGGCAGGAGAAGGCCGAACTACAGTGGCTGAAGATTCAGCTGGCCTATGAGCAGTAGGCGGTCAAGGATGCCGAGGCGGAGTCCGAAGTTCTGAGGAAGAGGCTTTGAGAGTCGGCGGTTCCACCAAATATATCGGGAGATGCTGTTAAGAAAGAAGGAACTGGAAGAAGAAGTTGAGAACTTAAAACAATCCCTGATGATGGTTGGAACCGAGAGTTCAAAGTTGGAAGAAGCCGAGCTTCCCTAGAGCCTCTTTTACCTTTCATTCTTCCATGTATTCTTTTCTTTTCTTATCATTTTTTTTTGGCCTTCAAAGGCTTTGTAACGCGCACTTTACTAATGAAATGAAAAGGAATTTTTTCATTACCTTGTCCATTCTTGCATTAAGTTGTCGTTTACCGAGCTTCTTTTGTCTTCTGTCTTATTCGATGTCGACGTTGTTTGAAGATTCCTGATCATCGCCATGTTGATTCACCTTTTTTGTTCATGATCGAAAGTCTTTTCGAGGCCATTCGAGTTTGACGCATTCTCCCGGTGTTCGAGCTTAGGGCCCGAACTTCTCGTTACTTTGAGAAAGTCTATTTTCTCCTATCAGTGTTGGGTTCCTCCTTAGGGACTGAGGATTTTTGACAAGAGTCTCCTTCCTCGTTGAGACGAGGTCCCTTGTATCTTTGATGTAGTTCATTTTTCTTTTATCTCTGGTGTAGCCTGTCGCTTTTCCTTTTTCTCTCTCCTTTTTTTATGTTTGGGTGAGGGTTTTTCCTCTGCTCCTAACAGGATTGTAGGGATGTAGAGGAGCTGCTGAGGGGCTTTTTTCCTCATTCGGTCTCAAACGATCAGATCTTCATTTGTGTCAGGATGAGGTTCTCCTCCTATTTTCGACTCAATCAAGTTCAGCTCATGTTAGGACAAGGTCTTCCTCCTGTTCCTAACAGGGCTATGGGGGCACATAAAGACCGTTGCAAGGGCCTCTCCCTCCATTCGATCTTTGAATAACCAGGCCTTCGACCTTGCTCATGTTAGGATGAGGTTCTCCTCCTATTCCTAACATGGCTGTGGGGGCGCATAAGGGCCGTTGCAAGGGCTTCTCCCTCCATCCGATCTCTAAATAATCAGACCTTCGACTTTGCTCATGTTAGGATGAGGTTCTCCTCTTATTCCTAACATGACTGTGGGGGTGCATAAGGGCCGTTGCAAGGGTCTCTCGCCCCATCTGGTCTCTAAATAATCAGGCCTTCGACTTTGCTCATGTTAGGACGAGATTCTTCTCCTGTTCCTAACATGGCTGTGGGGGCGCATTAGGACCGTTGCAAGGGCCTCTCCCCCCATCCGATCTCTAAATAATTGGGCCTTCGACCTTGCTCATGTTAGGATGAGGTTCTCCTCCTGTTCCTAACATGGCTGTGGGGGCACATTAGGGCCGTTGCAAGGGCCTCTCCCCCCATCCGATCTCTAAATAATCGAGCCTTCATTTTTGTCAGGACGAGGTTCTCCTCTTGTTCCTGACATGCTTAATTTCGATTGTCTGAAGGAGCTACTCCCTGTCGTTATAAGCTCATGCCAAAAGAAAAGATATGCGAATATGAAATTCTTATTTAAGGCAAAGTTATCGGTAATACATTCGTAGATTTTTCGAATTCCATGATTGTAGAAGGTCTGCTCCTCCGAGCTCTTTTAGATAATATGTTCTGGGCCGGACTATCTCCTTGACTTCATACGGGCCTTCCCAGTTCGGGGCGAGTTTCCCTTGGTTCTGAGGTTGTGAAACAGCGGCTCGCTGAAGTACTAAGTCCCCCGCTCTGAAGGCTCTGCTCTTGACCTGGGAGTTGTAGTAGCGGACTGCTTTCTGCTTGTAAGCTGCCATCCGAACTTGAGCTGTCTCCCATTTTTCTTCTAACAAGTCGAGGTTGGCCTTGAGATCCTGTGAGTTGCGCTGCTCGTCGAATGCCACGACTCATGCCGTTGGAAGCTTGAGTTCAATCGAGATCACGGCTTCTGTTCCGAAGGCTAAGGCAAAGGGGATCTCCCCGATGGGTAGTCTTTGGGTAGTTCGGTATGCCCACCACACATGATAAAGCTCATCTGCCCAAGTTCCCTTCATCTTTTTAAGTCTCGCCTTGATTCCTTGCAACAGAGTCTTGTTAGTAACCTCGACTTCGTCGTTTGCCTGCGGATAGGCTACTGACGTGAAGTTATGGGAGATGTTTAAGTCCTCACAAAATTCAGCAAACCTTGCTCCAGCAAATTATTGCCCATTATCAGTAATGAGGGTTCTGGGTAAGCCGAACCTACAGACGATTGACTTCTAGACGAAGTCTTGCACTTTAGCTTCTATGATTTTCGCCAAAGGTTCAACTTCGACCCACTTGGTGAAGTAGTAAATTACCACCAGGAGGAACTTCCGCTGCCCAGACGCCATGGGAAAAGGTCCAAGGATATCCATCTCCCATTGTGCGAATGGCCATGGGGCACTCAAGGGTGTAAGTTCGGAGGTGGGCTGTCTTTAGATATTCGCATATCTCTAACACCGATCATACTTTTTGACATATTCGATGGAGTCGTGGTATATTGTAGGCTAGTAATAACCTTGTCGGAGCAGTTTGTGGGATAAAGATCTGGCTCCCAGGTGACTTCCGCAGACTCCCTCATGTACCTCCCACAAGGCAAAGTCGACTTCAGAAGGTCGGGACATTTCAGGAGGGGCAAAGAGTACGACCTCTTGTACAGCTTGCCTTCGTAGAGGATATATCGGGAGGCCTGGTTCCTAAGCTTTCGGGCTTCTTTTGCATCATGAGGAAGAACCCTGTCTTTGAGGTATGCAACCAGCGAGTCAATCCAGCTGGGTTCATGGCTGATCTCCATTACAAGCTATGGTTCTTTCATACTTGGGCACTTTAGAACTTCAAAGAAGACTTCCTTGGGTAGTTCAGCCAGAGCCAGTGTAGCCAACTTGGAGAGGAGGTCGGCCCTGATATTTTCTGCTCTTAGAATCTGCTTGATCTCAAAGCTGCCGAAGGTGGGGATGATCTCTTTTACCTTTTCGAGATACTTGGCCATACTATCCTCCCGAGCTTCATAGTTTTCGCTGACTTGTCCCACCACCAATTGGGAGTCACTATAGACTTGGAGTCGATCTACTTCTAACTCTTTGGCGATCCTCAGTCCTGCAATCAGAGCTTCATATTCTGCTCCGTTATTTATCGTAGAAAATTCGAAACGCAGTGCGTACTCTGAGATAATTCCTTTCGGATTGATCAAGATCTGGCCCGCGCCCGCACCTGACATGTTGGAGGAACCATCCACATAGAGGGCCCGAAAACCATCAGGGAGATCCGTTCTTTCCTCAGGGGAGTTTAGCTGGAGCCCTGGGTTGTCAGTTTCACCCCGCTCAAGTTTGGCTTCTTCTGGGATAGTGCATTCCACTATGAAGTCTGCCAATATCTGGGCTTTTATCATCGATCGAGGTCGATAGTTGATGTCAAATTCTGTGAGCTCGACTGTCCATTTCGCTATCCTTCCGGAAACATCCGCTTGATGCAGAACCGTCTTAATCAGCTGGTCGGTGAGCAGTGCTATGGTGTGCTCTTGAAAGTAAGGTCGGAGCCTTCGAGCTGCAATCAACAAGGCGTAAGTTAGTTTCTCTAACTTAGTACACTTGATTTCGGCATCTTTCAATACTCGACTTATGTAGTAGATCGGTCATTGAATTTTTACTTCTTCCTTAACCAGAGTTGCTGCGAGAGTCACAGGGGAGACCGTCAGGTACAAGAATAGCTCCTCTTCGGGTTCGAGCTTCACCAATAGCGGAGGTGAGCCAAGGTAGTTCTTCAATTCTTTGAACGCTTGTTGACATCCAATGGTCCAACAAAAGTTTTTTGGTTGCTTGAAAGTCTGGAAGAAAGGTAGGCACCGTTCGGCCGACCTTGAGACGAAGCGATTCAGAGCTGCTACTCTCCCAGTAAGGCGTTGAACTTCCTTTATTGTCTTCGGGGCGGTCATTTCCTGGATGGCCCGAATCTTTTTCGGATTTGCTTCGATCTCGTGCCCTGATACCATAAAGCCCAAGAATTTTTTTGAGGTTACTTCAAAAGCGCACTTGGCTGGGTTCAGCTTCATCTTATATTTTCGGAGGGCGCTGAAGGTCTCCTCAAGGTTGGCGATGTGGTTCATTGAGGATTTACTTTTTACAAGCATGTCATCCACGTAGATCTCCATGTTGCAGCCGATCTGCTCTTTGAAGTTCTTGTTCACCAGCCGTTGATAGGTCGCCCCTGCATTTTTGAGGCCAAAAGGCATGACCCTGTAACAATAAAGACCATGGTTAGTAATAAAAGTAGTTTTTTTCTTCGTCCTTTGATGCCATCCTGATTTGGTTATAGCCGAAAAATGCATCCATGAAAGTGAGAAGCTCGTGGCCTGAGGTTACATCCACTAATTGGTCAATTCTGGGTAGAGGATAACTGTCCTTCGGGCAGATTTTGTTCAGCTTTTTGAAGTCTATACATATCCTCCACTTGCCGTTCGCCTTCTTGACGAGAATCACATTAGAGACCCAGTTCGGATAGTTGACTTTTCTGATGAACTCGACTTTCAGGAGTTTATCGACTTTCTCAGCTATTGCTTTCTGCCTTTTCGGGGTGTGTGCACATTCTTTCCGACCTTGACAGCTGCTCCCTGACCCCCGTCAGTACTTGGGTTTTTGGAGCATTGAGAGGGGCGTAGCTGTGGAATCTTCCTGGGGGAGAGCTCCGCCGAACTCTATGGTCCAGGCTTCTTTGCCTACGAGCCCGGGGAGGAGTCTGGACATGCTTGTGTCTGGAGGGAGTTCGAGAACGTGGCCGAGCTTCACTCGACCCTTTTTCAGCTGCGGACTTACTGGAGTCACCCGCCTACTGCTCTTTCGCGACCTCTTCGTCCTTCAGCTTGAAGGCTTTCTCTGCTCGGGCATATCCTTCAGCCCGAGCCAGCAAATTGATGAAGTCCCGGGATACTTCTTTTTCAGAAAAAGTAGAAGATCATTCTTTTGAAGACCGCTCTTCAGGACAGCCATTGCAACTGATTGGTCCAAGTTTCGGACCTCCAATGCGGCGGCGTTAAAATGGTTGACGTAAGTTCAGATGGATTCTCTCTCCTTTTGCTTGATGTTGATGAGGGACTCCGAACCTCTCCGAGGATGCCAGCTGCTGATGAAATGAGCAGCAAACTGATGGCTCATCTGATTGAAGGAGAAGATAGTACCCGACTTCAGTGCCGAGTACCAATTTTTTACTGCTCCCTTCAAGGTAGATGGGAAGGCTCGACACAGGATGGCATCTAGCGCACCATGAAGCAGCATCATTATCCAGAAGGCCTCCAGGTGGTCAACCAGATCCAAGGTCCCATTGTAGCTCTCAAATTAGAGGAGCTTGAAGTTCGGTGGGATCGATTCCCGCATAATCATTTGAGAGAAAGGAGGGTCAGTACAGATATCCTCACCGTAAGTAGGGGGAGCGTGGTGGAGCTCTTCGATCCACTGATTCATCCCCTAGAATCTTTGATCCAGGAGATCCTCTCGACTGTGAGTCTCGAGGATCTTCTAGCAGAACGGAGGTAGGGACCCTCCGGAGATAGAATCATGATCGGACAGAGGGCTCTCTGCCCTCTACTTTCCTTTTTCGGAGAAGATAGGGCGACTGGCCCAAGTGGCCCGCCCGATCGTCGGATTCTGAACTCCAACGATGCTCTTTCCAGTCGCACAGATGCCTGTGGCTACTGCGGCTGCTGTTGCATGGCCTGTACTACTTCGATGAGGCCCCTGACCTGCTGAACCAGCAAGTTGAACTGCTCCATGTCGACTGTCCTTGTCGGAGTAAGAGGAGCCTGAAAAACTGGAGACGAGGTCAGAGCTTGCGGATCTCATTGAGATCTGACCACGGAGGTCATGGATTTCCTGGTGGATGCCTTTCAGGGAGGCATCAAGTGGAGATCTGGTAGGAGAAGAAGAAGAAGATGTTGAAGAAGATGATCGGAGACAGTCCTGTTGAGTACTCCTTTAAGAACAAGGGTCTTGCGAAGATACGCCCTTCCTTTAGCCCCAATTCTGTTGGTGCAGAATTTCATCGATGCTGGAGAAGCTAGAGTCGAGGGGATCGCGGCCGCTGTCGGGACCTACAAGGGAAGTCTAAACCAGAGTTGGGGGTGCTCCAGCAAGATCCTCTGATGCTCAAGTCAGTACTCTGCTTCAACAGAAATGGAGCACTCGAATAAAATTTTAGCAGAGTTTCGAGATAGAGTTTAGATCTTAGAGGAGAACGTATATGGAGGGTCTCTTTTATAAACGGAGAGCGTAACCGCTTGACAGCGACGTCCGTAACTGTCTGGTAGTAGGCCGTTCAGGGCCATGTGGAGTTTGTTATGGAGAGTGGAGTGGTGTCTATTGTCGCGACTTGCCAGGGAGTGGTGGGGCCATGTGGAGTTTGTTACGGAGGGCGAAGTGGGGTAGTGTCCGTTGTCGCGACTTGCCAGAGAGTTCGGGCCTGACGGCTGAAGCTCGACTGGGATTTTTGATGGAGCAGAATGGCTCTCTGTCTCAACGATCTAAGAGAAGCTCAGATATTTTCGAGGTTGCTGATGAGTCCACTGTTATCTGGTGCCTTGGGCACTGGTGCTACAGGCAAAAGTCATCTGCTGTAGAAGCTCGGATGGAGACTTTCTATTGAAGAAGTTCGACAGGAGTCCGATTGCTAGAGAAGTCCGTCTAGAATTTGTTTGATGTAGAAGCTCGTCTGAAGACTATCCGCTGGAGAGGTCCGATTTCACGAGGAATCCAGCAGAAGGTCGACCGATAGTGGAGCTCAGAAGGTGTTGTGGAAGTTCGTCCGCTGGAGGAGTCTTGAGGACACTGTGGAAGGTGGACCACTGGAGGAGTCTGGAATTTAATTTCATTATAGAAGTTCGGACGAAGTCTGATTCTTGTAGGAGTCTGGAAGGAGGCTGCTTACTGTAGAAGCTCGAACGAAGATCGGTTGTCATGGAAGCTCGGATGGAGACTTCTTATCGTAAAAGCTCGAATGAAATCCACTTGCAATAGAAGTTTGGAGTAGAGATCCGATTGGTGGAATCCGTCCATTGTAGAAGTTCATCTGGGATCCATCTGCTGTAGAAGCTCAGATGGAGTCCGGCTCTCGTAGGAGCTCGGATGAAATTCAAAAGGCGGTCGACCACTATAGAAACTTGGATGGAGTCTGGTTACTGTAGAAGTCCTGCTGTTGGAGAAGCTCAGACATTGACGAAGTCCGGGAGAAGTTCGGAGTAAAGTCGATCATGGCAGGAGAAGTCTGGAAGAGATTCAGAGGGTAGTCGATCACTGTAGAAAGTCGGCTGATAAGGAAGCCCAGAGAGCATTTGGAGCAGTCCGGTAGACGACTGAAGGAGTTCATTATCGGAGAAGTCTGGATGGCATGATAGGAGCTCGGACGGCCAAGGGAGTTCAGAAAGATGCCGCGCAAGGTCAGAAGCCGAAAGAGCCCTGGGAGGGTCAGCCTCTTACGAACTTCGGCTGAGGTTATTTTATACCCAACAGTAACCATCTAGCAATGGTGACCTAACATCCGGATAGGTCGAGTGATGGCGAAGCAACATTCAAGAACCTTTTGGCATATAATTATCATATAATTCATCTTTTTGATCCTAATATTTGAGAACGATCTGGAATTTAACTGTCAATCTTAGATAAGTCATCCATATTATATTTCAATCTTTCAAATCCATCATATGAATTATTAGGACCTAAATTTTGCTAAATTGAAATACATTGATACATTAATTTCTACTAATTCGGAGAGATCAATCCCATCTGACTCACGCATCGACTTGACAAGTACTTAACTGCACCCAAAAATCTTTGGTTGCTAAGTTAAAAATTCAGTTAATCCAGTATCAAAGTATAGTGACTTGCTTGCAAGTCACCGTGGTGATTTTAGATCGGAGGGATATTTATACCCATATCCTTCGCGAGCTACTCGCGATAGCAGAGTGCTCCACATTTGATCACATTCCATGATGATATACTCCTATATCTCACCTGTATGTCATACCAGTATCTCCACACTATTTGGTTACATGGACAACCAACGCATATGACACACAACGACCTACACTTGATATCGCTATCGTTCTAGTAATAGCGTATCGTTTGATCACGAACCAATTTTAGGACTACGCAATAAATCCTCCTTTATCGATCAAAGTAGTCCTAAGGACTTCATTAGAATATAAGAGTTCGTTAGAAAATGTAACCTTATGATGAAAAAGGCCCAATAACTTTTATTATTTATCAATTCATATACATTTATAATTAGCACAATCATCAAACGATTGGCTTTAGGACATATTTCCCAATAACTCTCACTTGAACTAAAGCTAATCAGTATAGTATCATATATCCATCTTCAATTTATCATCTTAGAACTCCTAGATACTGAGGTCTTCGTAAATGGGTTGGTCAAATTTTTTTTTGCCATCGATCTTCTAAAGATTCGACACCACCTTAACAGATTCTTTGAACAAGGTGGTAGCGATGCAAAATACTTGGTAAGCTAATGGAACTTCGGCTCCTTGATATGAGCTATGGCTCCGATGCTGTACAAGACAATAGGACCATCATTGGAGGGTGCCACTCCTAGCTTGCCAGTGAATCTATATAATCACATGTCTTCCTTACAAGCATCGAATGTTGTAATACATTCTACCTTGCAATTTGAATTTAGCTATATTGTTCTGCTTGGAATCTTTTCAGTAGATTGCTGTATTCCGATACGTTCTTTCTATTATTATGTCTAACTAAAAATTAGAGTAATACTCTACAAGTTTTAAGTCAGATTCTCCATAATCGAGTCACTGGTCCTTAGTATTTCTTAAATACCTAAGGATGTCCTTCCACTGATTCTCATCCGGATCTTGCAGATATCCACTCACTACCCTAGTAAGTATACCATATCCGGTCTCATACATAGTGTACATGATAGAACAAATTCTACTCATAAACACCCTATATATGCTGGCTGAAAAAACTCAAGCAGCCTCTTAAATCTATCTCTATAAATCTTCATCCCTAGGATGAGAGATGCTTTTCTAAAGTCTTTTATGGAGAACTATGATAATAGCAAAATTTTTATTTCCTATAATATAAGGAATGTCATTCTCGATTAAGAGAATTTTATTCACATACAAAATAAGAAATATTCTCATAAAACTATTAACCCATTTGTATTTGCAGGGTTTATCTTCGTTCTCAACGAAGCCTTGCATTTTAATCATTTATCAAAATACACGTTCCAACTCTAAAATATTTAGCATTACCATAGGAGAAAATATCTCGCTATGGTCAATACCATAATATTGACAATATCCTTAGGCAATCAGATGGACTTTGTAGGTCTCCACTTTCTCATCTGTGCTCTCTGATCCTATTAAAGATCCACTTACACCCTATGGGCTTTACCTTTTCGAGTGGATCAACGAGTGTCCATACACCATTGACCATTATGGACTTCATTTCGGACTCTATGGCTCCAAGCCATTAATCAGAGTTGGACCTCTACATGGCATCTATGTAGGTGATTAGATCCTTGTTGTTTTCATCGAGTTCAACAAGATCACATCTCAAAACTAAAAATCAGAGTATCTATCCGATGGATGTGATATTCTATCAGATCTCCTTAATGGTGCCTCTACAATAGATTTCAAATTTGATCTAATCAAATTTGATTCTATGGGTTCATAAGATTGTGTCGATTCTTCTACCTGTTGAACTTTATAAGTTTCATATTAGAGCTATCAGTTCCTTCACCAA
Source organism: Elaeis guineensis (assembly GCF_000442705.2). Classification (NCBI taxonomy): domain Eukaryota; kingdom Viridiplantae; phylum Streptophyta; class Magnoliopsida; order Arecales; family Arecaceae; genus Elaeis; species Elaeis guineensis. The sequence continues at coordinate 40,245,678 of NC_025993.2, forward strand.
GGTACTCCTTTTCTAAAAAGAATGCCGAACAACTTTTGTTCTTTATTATGGTAGAAGTTATATCCCCTAGATTCTTTGGGGTTAAGCTATAAAATAATACATATAGGATCGAGATCCAAGCTAATTGATCTGCAAATGCTTGACATAAAACAAACACTCTTAAACCCTAAGGTAAGAAAGTATCGGCTTATGTCTAGTCTATATCTCATATGGAGTCTTTGCAACTGATTAATTCGGAATCTATCTCAGAACATAACAAGTAGTCTCAAGAGCATAATCCTAAAAAGAGCCTGGTAGACTTGTAAATCCTATCATAGATTGAACCATGTCTAACAAAGTCGATTTCAATAAGAGAGAATCCTATTCTCTTCTAGATATGTCAAAAACTCATCGAAAATGCATTCTCCTCTTTAGACTGATCAAAGAATTTAATACTCTTTTCAGTTCATTTCTCTACCTTATTAAGAAATTATTTGAATATTTTAAATAATCTAAATTTATGGCAAACATGTTCATAGATCCAATACATCAGTATGTATTAGATTCAGAATATCATTGGCTCGTTCACCTTTTCTAGCAAAAGGTGATTCGATCATCTTACTAAAGAGATATGATTGACAGATTGATAATAATTCACAATCATTGACTTTGAGAATTCTTTCTTGTTGATCCTATTCTTATTTATATGACCGAGCCTAAATTGTCAAAGGTAGCTTCCATGATATTATCTACTCTAAGGAGTTTGTTTGATTGTTGTGTACTGTACACTAACAGGCTATGACTATTCATAAATGTCATTTCTCAGTTGTCCACATGATTTTGACATCATTCATAATATTATCACATAAATCATTAGATAATAGTATCAATCACTAAAATGATATTATTAGAATTGAAAATAGGCTCAACGATTCCTAAAACCAAGATTGGAACATAACTTCCATCTCCAATATTCAGGAACCTCTTGTTGTTTTCAAATATTCTACTAATCTGAAGTCATTGCAACAATTTGCATGGACTTTTGATATCCAATACCGAGGCAGTAGTATCATAGACAGAAAAATCATAAAATATTATCATATAAATATCTTGTCCAGCAACTCTTGCTGTTTTCTCTTTCTTTGCCTGTTTGGATTAAGGGACTCCTCTAGACTAGGTTAATTTTAGACTCTTTTGTCAGTTTAGGCTCCTCAGCCCAAGTACAACTCTTTAGCACCTTTTTTTCTTTTTCTTTCTCAAAAATTATTGCCCACCGAAGATACATCTTCACAGGTGCAAAAAAACTCCTTCAATATTTGAAAGATTTTCTCCCACTCAGCATCATTAAATTTACAACTAAATTCGTATTCTTTACTGCTCTTAAAAAATACCACACGATGATATGATCATTTGGCCACTTCTGATAAGTACCTTTGATTGCATCATGTGTGTTGGATGTGAAAACATCAGGTGCTGGATCTATAATCATATTTATGATCCATTCGTGCTCTAGAACTATTTGCAACTTTTGATACTATCTATTGAAGTTGGATCCTATAAATAAGTTATTGTCAAATAGTGAATGAAGCAACGAATATCTAGCCATAACTGAAAAAAAAATATAAGATCTCAATATTTATGAATTGATTAAGTCTAAAGATTTAGACTTTAGTCTAAAGGTTCTTTCATTATTTTATACGAATTGATAGCCTCTATCTTCAATTCAAGAAATTACTTTAATTTCTTAGCAGATACTAGAATCCACACAGACTGCATACAGGCCCGAGGATGGCTCAATCAATCTATATGCACCTATGGGTAGGTTCTTAATCAATTATTTTTTAAAATATTTTTTAGTAGTTAATTTAGCCTCAGATTTCATTTCAGTAGGTAATGGGCCTCTACTAAAAATTTCGATTAGGTCAAATCATTAACATGAACCTACTCAGTGATTCTAACTAATGAATGATTAGGCCAGAGGATGGCTCGATCAACCCAACCATCATTAGATAGTACAACAGAGTCATCATATGATGAATGAAAATTCCATCATTTAGAGAGAATACCAAACGGATGGCAGCTGTAATGTCAATTAGAAATAATGAACCTATTACCATTCACCTTAATGGGAGGTTATGATCTAGTTATCACTATAACCAACTCATTTTAAGAACTTAATAATTTAAAAAATTTAATTAATTTAGAAAAAAGAGAAGAGAAGAGATCAATCAGTAGATCACAATCCTCCCACTGACTTCACTAAGTCACTTAATCAGATTAGGATCATGCTGATCGAACTGGCAGCTAGATCAGTCACACTGATCAATTTTAATGGCATGGGTCAACTCGAATCACTTAGTAGTCTAATCAAGATATAATCCATCAAATTGGTCAGGTAAGTGAGATCAGTGGGAGGGTCTGCTAAGCTTGCCTTAGACACTATCAAAATGGTCAGGTAAGCCACTCTCAATTAAAAACCACCGATCGAAATGTCAAACTTACCTTAGACACTAATTGGTTAACTAGTTTTGATTTGACCAGCTTAATGATTTGGGTTCAACCACTGAGCCACAATCAAGATCCATTTGGTCTAATCAAAGACATGGACTTAACCATCTAACACTATTGTATTAGTTTTAGAGAAATCCTGATTTAATCTAATTCAATATTTGGTTAGATTTAATCAATTTCTCTATATAGTCCATTAACTCTTTGATTCTAACCTTAGGTCTAACCTAATTAAGAAGACCTAATTTGAGCTAACCCATGCCCCCATATTTTATGCGAATGATATTAGATCTTTAACTTATAATTCTAGATCTAATCAATTTTTCACTTAATTCTTAATTAAGTTCAGCATTAATATGGGTTTAGGTTTAGGTTTAAAATAATTTTAATTTTTTATTTTATAAATAATTTATAATAAATATTATGCAAAGATTTTTTATTCTAAAATTAGATCGACTCAATGAACATTGAGCCGGCCACACAAGAGGACTGGATCAGCTCAGTTCAAAACTAGGTTAGCTCAGTAATTGTGCGAGCATGTTTCAGATCTGAAAAATCTTGCATAATCCTAAAATTAAATCAATCATAAATACCCTTTTAGATCATATCTAAATTTGTTATGATTCAAGATTTTATTTTTTTATGATTAAAATAATTTTAATCATATAGATTAGATATTTTATTTTTCATACAACTTTGTATCACATACAACAAATCTAGGATTTCAAGATCTAAGATTTTGCAAAAAAATAAGTTCTTCCTTTCACATTCTTCTTCATGGGATTTAATCACATGTCACCCCTACATACCATAAGAGCACCCTATCGAATATGAAGAGAGGGTCTTTAAACCCTTCTTGCTCTTATGATCGGATGATCTAATGATCAATCCAATCCAAGTACTTACTAATCGGATCATCTAATCTAATCATATATTATATATATTTAAATTTAGATCTAATTTAAATTATATTAGATCTGATTACAATCTTAAATCACATCTAAATTAGATTAAAAATATCATATGAAACATAAAAAATCAGATTTTATCAAAGATCAGCACAAACTAGGACAACTTGTTCACTGTAACGGGTAAATCCTACAGTAGGACAATCTTATATCAGTTTGTGCGATCAATCATTAATTAAATTTAGATCAAAATATCACATATCAAATCTAAATAAAATTTAAATTAAAATTTAATATGCATATATAATATGTCATAATGAATCTAGGTTTTGATACTACTGTTGAAAAATGTAGATGATTTCATGCATGTATTTTAAAATTTTTTTGAATAAATTACAGTAAAAAATAAATAGATTAATCATATCAATCTAATATACACATGATCTAATCATTAAATCAATCTACTCTAAGATCTATTGACATGATATGTTAAATATAAAATCTGAAATAATTACATGATAAAATCTACATGCGTGGATGTAAGTGGTAGATCATATCTACACCTATCTGAGTTCAGAACTTGATACTTGAGTACAGATCGATGATTATCACTGCTGATGAACATGGTAGAGAGGGTCCTCACTGGTTGCTTATAACTGCACATGCATCCGATCTCTACGAAAAATTCACTCGAAGCCCCGATCTGATCGGTCTTCTCGGGAGTGCTAGCTCGCACGAAGATCTTCTTCTTGGCTGATCTAGATCCCTTCTTCAAATCTCTGAAATTTTTTTAGAGGTTGAAGATGAACTTCTGGAGGAGATGAAGAGATGAAAGAAAGATAGAGAAAAAAATAATTTTCTTCTTTTCTTTTTCTCTCTTTCCAAATCCTAAGAAAGAAATCCTAGAATTCAGCTTTTGCGCTAAACCAAAGAGAGAGGACTCTTCTCCTCTTTTTCATGCCAAGAACCATGCCCCAAAGCCCCTCAATGTGGAGAACTCCTTTGGTCTCTTACACATACAAAGAGAAGAACAAATCCCTTTTTATTGGTGTGTAATAAGTTGGGTGAAGAGTCTAAGAGATCTTAGACTCTTCCAAGAGATATCACACCTCTTAATTCCATACCAAAACATACCCAGAAAAATATGGGATGCCCCTTTCTATATTTTTTTATTGTAAATCAATTCTCCAACTGATTTCTCACAAAAAATCTTCTTAAAATATTGCACACATAAGGAGAAAAAAATAAGTTGGTGGTAAGATCTAAGAGATAATGTCAAACATTATCCATATGGTATCCTATTTCAAATCAGATTTGAACATACCATTTAAAATTAGATATTGGGATGCGTAGGCGATTTCATGCATATATTTTGAATTTTTTTTGAAAAAATTACAGTGAAAGACTATTAGATTAATCGAATTAATCTAACATGTATATGATCTAATCATCAAATCAAGCTATTCTAGGATCTATGATATGTTATGTTGCATATAAAATCTGAAAGATACTGAAGATAAAATCAGCATGCATGCATATGAGCAGTAGATTATATCTACTTCTAATTTGAGTTCAGAACTCTATACCTGATCATGGGTAGATGATCTCTGCTGCTAAGAGACATAATGGAGAGAATCCTTTCTTATTGCTCGCAGTTGCACACGCATCCGGCTTCTACGAAAAATCCACTCGAAGCTCCGATTTGATCGATCTTCTCAAGAGTGCTAGCTCACGCGAAGATCTTCTTCTTGACTGATCTGGATCTTTTTTTCAAATCTATGAAACCTTTTCAGAGGTTGAAGATGGACTTTTAGAGGAGATGAAGAAGTGAAAGAAAGATAGAGAAGAAAATAATTTTTTTCTAATTTATTTTCTCCTTCCAAATTCTTAGAATCAAAAATCTAAAATTTAGATTTTTATGCACACCCCAAGAGAGAGGACCCTCCTCTCTATTTTTCACACTATGAACTATGCCCAAACTTCTATCACGTGAAGAGCTCTCTTCTGGTATCTTACACACATAAAAGAAACCACAAAAGCCCCTTTTATAGGTGTGTAAGGAGGTAGGGTGAAGAGTCCTAGTGATCCTAGACTCTTACAGGATTTCGCCTCCCTTCATAATTTCACGTCCCAAAATATGTTAAAAAAACATGGAGATGCTTTTCCCAAGTTCTTTATAGAGAATTATGATAATAGTGAAACTTTTATTCCCTATAATATAAGGAATGTCATTCTTGATTAAGAGAGTTTCATTAACATACAGGACAAGAAATATTCTCATAGAACTATTAACCCATTTGTATTCGCAGGGTTCTTCTTCATTCTCAACGAAGTCATGCATTTTGATCACTTATCAAAATGCATGTTTCAACTTTAAAATATTTAGCATTACCATAAGAGAAAATATCTTGTTATGGTCAATACCATAATGTTGATAATATCTTTAGGCAACTAGATGAGCTTTGTAAATCTCCACCTTCTCATTTGTGCTACTCTGGTCCTATTGGAGATTCACTTACACTCTATGGGCATTACCTCTTTGAGTAGATCAATGAGTGTCCATACACCGTTGACCTTTATGAACTCCATTTCGGATCTATGGCTCCAAGCCATTATTTAGAGTCAAACCTCTGCATGGCATCCAGATAGATGATCAGATCCTTGTTGTTCTCATCGAGTTCAACAAGTTTACGTCCCGGACCTAGATATCAAAGTATCTATCTGACGGACGTGGTACTTTATCGGATCTCTTTAATGATACCTTTACAATGGATTTCAGGTTTGATCTAATCAAATCTAGTTCTATGGTTTCACTAGATTGTGTCGGTTCTTCTATCTGTCGAACTTCATAAGTTTCACATTAAAGGCATCAATACTTTCACCAAGGTACTCCCTTTCTAAAAGGAATACCAAACAACTTTTGTTCTTTAGCAAGATAGAAGTTATATCTCTTAGATTCTTTGAGGTTATCTAGAAGTTATATCTCCTAGATTCTTTGAGGTTATCCTACAAAATAATATATATATAGGATCAGAATCCAAGCTAATCAGTCTGCAAATGTTCGACATAAATCAAATACTTTCAAATCTTAAGGTAAGAGAATATCGACTTATGCCTAGTCCATATCTCATATAGAATTATTGCGACCGATTAATTCAGAATTTAGTTTAGAACATAACAAGCAGTCTTAAGAGCATAATCTTAAAAGGAGACTAGCAAACTTTTAAACTCTATTATGGATCGAACTATATCCAACAAAGTCGATTCCAACAGGAGAGAATCCTATTCTCTTCTAGATATGTCAAAACTTACTTGAAATGCATTCTCCTCCCTAGTCTGATCGAAGAATTTCAATGCTCTTTCAAATTTATTTTTCTACCTTATTATAAATTTATTTGAATATTTTAAATAATCTAAATTTATGACAAACATATTTGTAGATCCAATATATCAGTATATATCAGATTCAGAACATCATTGGCTCGTTTACCTTTTCTAGCAAAAGGTGACTTGATCATCTTACCAAGGAGATAGGATTGATAGATTGACAATGATTCACAATCATTGACCTAAAAAATTATCTCCTATTGATCCTATTCTTATTTATATAACCAAGCCTAAATTATCAAAGATAGGCTTTCATGACATTATCTACTTTAGGGAGTTTGTTTGATTGTGTACAATACACTAACAGGCTGTGACTATTCATAAATATCATTTCTCAGTTGTCCACATGATTTTGATATCATTCATAATGAAATCACAAAAATCATTAGAAAATAGTGACAATCACTAAAATGATATTGTTAGAATTGAAAATAAGCTCAAAAATTCTTAAAATCAAGATTGGAACATAACTTCCAACTCCAATGTTCAAAAATCTCTTGTGGTTTTCAATCTTTCTACTAACCTGAAGTCGTTGCAACAATTTGCATGGACTTTCGATATGCAATATCTAGGTAGTAGTATTACAGATAGAAAAATCACAAGATGTTATCATAGAAGTATCTTGTTCAGTAATTCTTTGCTGATTTCTCTTCCTTAACCTGTTCGGATCAAGAGACTCTGCCAGATTAGGTTAATCTTAGACTCTTTTGTTAGTTTGGACTCATTAGCCCAAGCATGACTCTTTTGTACCTTCTTTTCTTTTTTCTTTCTCAAAGATTTATTATCCCACTGAAGATACATTTTCAGAGGTGTGAAAGAACTCCTTCAATATTTAAAAAATTTCCTCCCACTGAGCATTATCGAATTTACAACTAAATTCATATTTTTTACTACTCTCAAAAATATCACATGCTGATTTGATCATGTGGCTACTTCTGATAAGTGCCTTTGATCGCATCACATGTGTTGGATGTGGGAACTTCAGGTGCTAGATCCATAATCATATTTAGGATCCATTCATGCTCTAGAACTATTTGCAACTTTCGATACCAATTATCGAAGTTGGATCCTATAAATCAGTCACTGTCAAACAGTGAATAGAGCAACATACATCTAGCCATAACTGAAAAAAAAATACAAGACCTCGATGTTTATGAATTGATTAAGCCTAAAGATTTAGATTTTAGTCTAAAGATTCTCTCACTATTTTAGTCAAATTGGTAGCCTCTACCTCCAATCTGAAGAATTACTTTAATTCTTTAGTGAGTACTATAATCCACACAGACTGCATACAAGTTCGAGGATGGCTCGATCAACCCATATGCATCTATGGGTAGGTTCTCAATCAATTGTTCCTCCAAACAGTTTCTAGTAACTAATTTTGTTTCAGATTTCATTTCAATAGGTGATGGGCCTCCACTAAAAGTTTCGGTTATATCAAACTATTAACATGAACCTACTCAGTATTTCTAACTAATGAATGATCAGGTCTGAGGATGGCTCGATCAATCCAACCGTCATTAGATAGTACAACAGAGTCATCATATGATGAATGATAATTCCATCATTCAGAGAGAACACCAGACGGATAGCACTTGCAATGTCAATCTAAAATAATGGATCCATTATCATTCATCTTAATGGAAGGCTATGATCTAGTTATCTCCATAACTAGCTTATTTTATGGATCTAATAATTTAGAAGATTTAAGAATCAGTTTAGAGAAGAGATGAGAAGAGATTAACCAGTAAACCACAATCCTCTCACTGACTTCACTAAGTCTTTGAATTGGATCAAGATCATACTAGTTGAACTGGCATCTAGATCAGTCATACTGATCCACCTTAATGACATGGGTCAACTCGAATCACTTAGCGATCTAATCAAGACATAATCCATCAAATTGGTCAGATAAGTGAGATCGATGGGAGGATCTGCTAAGCTTACATTAGACACCATCTAAATGGCCAGGTAAATCGCTTCCAATTAAAAACCACTGATCGAAATGCTGAACTTATCTTAGATACTAATTGATCAATTAGTTTCAATTTGACCAACCTAATGATTCAGATTCAACTACTGAGTCATAATCAAGGTCCATTTGGTCTAATCAAAGACATGGACATGACCATCTACAACTATTATATTGGTTCTAGAGAAATTTTGATTTAATCTAATTCAATATTTGGTTAGATTTAATCAATTTCTTTAGTTAGTCCATTAACTCTTTGATTCTAATCTTAGGTCTAATCTAATTAAGAGGACCTGATCTAAGCTAACCCATGCCCCCATGTTTTATGCGAATGTCATTAGATCTTAAATCATAATTCTAGATCTAATCAATTTATACTTAGTTCTCAATTAAGTTTCGCATCAACATGGTTAAGATTTTGAAAATAATTTTTACATGTAAATCATAAAATCTTTTAGATCAAATCTAAACTTTTTATGATTTAAAATCAAAATAATTTTAATTAAATAAGATTAGATGTAACTAACTTTTTCGCAACTTGCATCACATACAACAACACCTAGGGTTTTACAAGAAAGTAAGTTTTCTTCTTTCACTTTTTTCTTCATGGGATCTAATCACATAGCACCCCTACACACCATAAGAGAACCTCATCGAATAGAAAGAGAGGGCCTTTAAACCTTTCTTTCTCCTATGATCGGACGGCCTGGTGATCAACCCAATCTAACTATTTGCAAATCGAATCATCTAATCTAATCACATATCATATATGCATGAATTTAGATCTAATCTAAATTATATCAGATCTGATTACAATCTTAGATCATATCTAAATTAGATCATAAATATTACATGCATGATATAAAATCAAATTTTATCAAGGATCAGCACAAACTAGGACAATCTTTTCACTGTAAGGGGTAAATCCTACAGCAGGACAACCTTATGTCAGTTTATACGATCAACTATTAATTAAATTTAAATTAAAATATCATATATCAGATCTAAATAAAATTAAAATTTAGATTTAATATGCACATAAATCATATCATAACGAATCTAGGCTCTAATACCACTGTTGGGATGCGTAGGCGATTTCATGCATGTATTTTGAAACTTTTTCAAAAAAATTATAGCAGAAGATCATTATATTAATTAAATTAATCTAACATGTATATGATCTAATCATCAAATCAATCTACTCTAGGATCTATGATATATTATGTTGTATATAAAATTTAAAAGATACTGAAGATAAAATTAGCATGCATGCATGTGAGCAGTAGATCACATCTACTTCTAATCTGAGTTCAAAACTCCATACCTGATCACAGATCGATGATCTTCACTACTGAGAGATATGATGGAGAAGATCCTTACTTGTTGCTCATAGCCGCACACGTGTCCAGCCTCTACAAAAAATCTACTTGAAGCCCCGATCTGATCGGACTTCTTGGGAGTGCTAGCTTGCATGAAGACCTTCTTCTTGACTGATTTGGATCTTTTCTTCAAATCTTTGGAACCTTTTTAGAGGTTGAAGATGGACTTCTAGAAGAGATAAAGAGGTAAAAAAAGATAGAGAAGAAAATAATTTTTTTAAATCTATTTTCTCCTCCCAAATCCTTAGAACCAAAAATCTGAAATTTAGATTTTTACGCACCCCCCAAGAGAGAGGATCCTCCTCTCTATTTTTCACACCATGAACTATACCCAAACTTCTACCACATGAAGAGCTCTCTTCTAGTATCTTACACACATAAAAAAAATCATAAAAGCACCTTTTATAGGCATGTAAGGAGGTGGGGTGAAGAGTCCTAGTGATCCTAGACTCTTACAGGATTTCACCTTCCTTCATAATTTTATATCCCAAAATATACTAAAAAAATATGAAACTCCCCTTCCTATATTTTTTTATAGTAATTTAGTTTTCTAGCTAGTCTTTCATAAAAAATCTCCTCAAAATGTCACACATATAAGGAGAAAAAAAATTATTAGCGTGGAGAGGTTGATCTAATGATGGCGAAGTAACATTCAAGAACCTATTGATGTATGGTTACTGTATAATTCATCTCTTTGATCCTAATACTCGAGAACAACCAAGGATTTAACTATCAATCCTAGATAAGTCATCTACATTATATTTTAATCTTTCAAATCTATCACATGGATTATCCAGACTTAGATTTTACTAAATTGAAATACATTGATACATTAACTCCTACTAATTTGGAAAGGTCAATCCCATTTTGACTAACGCACTGACTTGACAAGTACTTGACTACATCCAAAAACTTTTTATTATTGAATTAGAAACTCAGTTAGTCCAGTATTAAAGTATAGTGAGTTGCTTGTAAGTTACCGTGATGATCTTATGTTGGAGGGATACTTATACCCATACCCTTCGCGAGCTACCCTTGATAGCAGAGTGATCCATAGTTGGTCACGTTCAATGATGATGTACTCCTACATCTCACCTGCATGCTATACTAGTATCTCCATACTATTTGGTTATGAGAAGAACTAATGCATATGGCGCACAATGACCTACACTTGATATCACTATCATCCTAGTAATAGCGTATCGTTTGATCACGAACCAATTTAAGAACTACGTGATAAATCCTCCTTTATCGATCAAAGTAGTCCTAAAAACTTCATCACAATATAAGAGTTTGTTAAAAGATTAAATAATTTTTATTATTTATCAATTCATATATATTTATAATTAGCACAATCATCAAATGATTGGCTTTAGGACACATTTTCCAACACCCCATCTTGGACCAAAAAATCATAGTATTTATCCGGTTGATGCAATACTCTATCGGATCTCCTTAATGGTGCCTCTATAATAGGTTCCAGATTTGACATCATCAAATCCAATTCTGTGGGTTTACTAGACTGTGTCGGTTCTACCTGTTGAACTTCATCAAGTTCAACCTTAGAGGTATTAATTCCTTCCCCAAGGAATTTCTTTTCTAAAAAGACTACCATAAGGCTAACAAATATTTTTTGTTCATTAGCAAGGTAGAAATAATATCTCTTAGTTTCATTGAGATATCCTAGAAAATTATATTTATCAGATCTGACTCCAAGTTTGTCCATTTTCAAACATTTGACATAAGTTGGACATTCCCAAATCCTAAGATGAAAGAGCCTTGTCTTACGTCCCATCCATATCTCATATGGTATTTTACTTATAGATTTACTAGGAACCCTATTAAGCATATAACAAGTCAACTCGAGTGCATATCTCCAAAAAGATATTGACAGACTAGAAAAGCCCATCAGGGATCGAACCATATCCAACAGGATTCGATTTATCCTTTCTGACATATCATTATGTTGTGACGTTCTAGGAGGTATCTATTGAGAGAGAATCTCATTCTCAAGGTATGTCAAAAATTTATCAGAAAGATATTCACCTCATCGATCTGATCGAAGAGTTTTAATATTCTTTCTAGTTTATTTTTCTACCTCATTATGGAATTATTTGAACATTTCAAATGATTCGGACTTATGTTTCATCAAGTAGATGTACCCATACCTAGATAGGTCATCTATGAACATAATGAAATAGTGATACCCTCCTTTGGCACTTGTGCTCATGGGTCCACATACATCAGTATGTACTAGACCTAGAATATCACTGGCTCGTTCACCTTTTTCAGTAAAAGGTGATTTGATCATTTTTTCAAGTAAGCAAGATTCACAGGTAGGCAATGATTCATAATCGTTGTCATAAAATTTTTTTTCTTGAGCTAATTTGTTCATCCTGTTCTTGTTGATATGACCTAGCCTACAATGCCAAAGGTAGGCATCCATGACATCACTATCCTAGGGCATTTATTAGAGGTGTATATTATATTAGGCCATGATACAATATAAATATCATTGTTCAACTATCCACGCATTATAGTAACACCATTCAAAATGATATCACAAAAGTTTTTTTTTATTAAAATTTTATAATTCGATTTGGCCAAAAGGCCTACAGAAATAACATTGAAAAGTAAACTGAAACAGTAATGACATTCATTAAGAATAATAAAATGAGAATCAAGTATAAGCTTGATAATTCCTAAAGCTAGAACTGAAACTGATCTTTTATCTCCAATGTTCAGGAATCTCTCGCCGTCTCCAAATCTCCTACTGATCTGAAGACCCTGTAGCAAATTATAAATATTAATAGGGCTATCGGTATCCAATACCCAGATCATTATATTAAAAACTGAGAAGTTACAAGGTGTTATCATATAATTACCTTATCCAGCAACCGATTGCTTCTTCTTTTTTGGCTTGTTCAGGTCAAGGGAAGCTAAGTATTGAGGATAGTTTCTCTTTCAGTGACCCTGCTTCTTGCAATAAAAGTACTCTGCCTGACTCTGGTCGGTCTTGAACTTGAGCTTCTGGGTCTGACTCCCAGCACTTTGTATCTTTTTATTTTTTTCTTCTCTTTCTTAAAAGGATAATGCTCACCTGAAGAAGATCCTCCCACTACATTCACCGTCTCCTTATGGAGCTGGTGATCTTTCTCAAAAATCTGTAGCAACCCCAACAGACCGTGATAGTTGACTACAAGCTTTGTCATTCTAAAATGATTGAGAAATGACAGGTAGGATTTAGACAGGGAGTTCAGGATCACATCCTTCTCCAGCTGTTCGTGCAAGGAGAAGTCGAGCTTGCTTAGTCGCTCGATCTATTTGATCATGTACAATACATGATCGATGACTGATGTTCTCTCCCTCATTCGAGCATTAAAAATGATGCAACTAGTTTTTTACCGCTCAACATCGTTGGGAGTACCAAAGGACTCTCTCAACACCTTAAGCATGTCCTCTGGTTGAGCCTCTTTGAACTTTCGACTGAACTCGTCGTTCATTAAAGCCCACATTATGCAACGAACCATGGTGCGGTTGTTTAGCCACTTCGAATAAGTATCTCAAATTGTGCCATGGGTGTTGGGAGCAAGCTCTTCAGATGTCGGATCTATAATGATATACAAGATCTACTCGTGCTCCAAGATGATTTTAAATTTTTGATATCAGTTATCGAAATTGGATCCCATCAACTTCTCACTATCCAACAGTGATCGGAATGATAAATTTAAGGCCATATCTGCACAAAAGGACAAACCAAAACCTAATCAATATATAAATTAATTAAGCCTAAAGACATGGACTTTAGTTTAAAGGTTCTCCCACTATCTTATATGAATTGGGAGCCTGTACCTCCAACTTGAGGAATTACTTTAATTTCTTAGCGGGTACTAGAATCTACACAGACTGTACATAAGTTCGACTTTGGTCGGCTCACCCATGTGCATCCATGGATAGGTTCATTAATCAATTATTTTATCAAATAATTTTTAGTAATTGATTTAGCCTTAGATAACTTTTTAGTTGACTTTGATCTTCTCTGCAAGTCCTGATTAGGTCCAACCATTAAAATGATTATACTTAAGAATCCAACTACCAAATGATCAGGCCTGACTTTGGTTGGCTAATCTGACCACTTGACAGAGAGAGTCAACTAAGTCATCATATTATGAATGATAATTCCAACAGCATATGAGCACCAGGCTTTTGGGCCTCCAATGATCATTGTTAGAAATACTATGATTTCGAACATGTAGTTTAAAATTTTTTCTAAATATTATGCAACAAAAGTAAATAAATTAAAATATTTTTAATTTAAAATATGTATCAAATTTAATCTAAAAATGATACGTAGGATCTTGACACGAACATGCTACCATGATTTGAAATCTGAAAAGAAAAACCAATCATCAAAAAATTAAAATTGGAGATCATATCTCCATACCTTGGATCCTGCAGATGTCTGGGGTTCTGATTGTAACCGCGCATGCATCCGACCTCTGCTGATATCCACACGAAGATGTCTGATCGGAGCATCGAGATCATCAGTGTGCTAGCACCTTGTAGATTTTATTCCTCAGCCTTGGATCTATATCTCTTCTTCTAGATCTTGAAGAAGAAGATCACTGTCCGAACTCCTTTACGCAAATCCATCGGGATCTGAACTAGATCATCAAGAAGGGAAGAAGGACCTTTCTTCTTCTCTTCTTCTCTCTCTTTTTCTCTCTTAGATCTAATCTCTATCAGATCTTGGCATGGAGGTTGACGGAAGAAAGAGGGCATTGGGGTGTAAGGAAGGAAAGAAGAAGGTGGTGCATGAAACAAATTTTATGTCTTAAAGAAGCCATCCCACTCCGCATGCTAAAAAACTCTTCATGCCCATAATATTTTGTTGCACAAAATATCATCCCATCTTTCTTAATCAGATAAGACTTGATTTCATCAAATGAATGGATAAGATGTTGAGGCGTGAAGAAGGAATGATGCAAGAAAGGAACCGTCCAACCACTTTCTCACACACGCACATCCTCTTTTTCAACATTTTATCACACAAAAAATATGATTCCCTTTTTGTTCCATGCCTCAATTAGATAGGATTAATTTTCATTCAAATCTGAGTTTAAATGGAAGTTAAATCATATCAAGAAAGAGTCCCATAGTAAGGGGAGGTGCCAACTATTAGCGCTTCATATGATTTCATGCACGCCAAGAGAAGAGTGTGAGAAAACCATCACCCCTTTTGACTTTTGGTTAGCCAAATTGAGAGAGAGTCCCAGAGAACCTAAGCTCTATAAGTCATAATTCATTTGATTCAAATTGGATCTCAATTAGGTTTAAATTGAGTTCGAATCGAGTCGAATTCGAAAGACTGTCAAGTCTGATCCAATCAAGCTTGAAATCCAAATCTGATTTGGATAATTGTATTGGATTTATATCCTAGAAGCTAATTATTGACTGGCACATTATTTAATTCTAAGGCCTAAACTTATACTTGTAATCTTTTTATTATCAATAAAGGGCTTTTTCATTGTAATCATGTTTATGTATCCATGATTTATCCTAAAAATTAATAAAAATAATTTTTATATATTCTTAAAGAGTTAAAAATTTGAGACATATATTAATTAGTGGTTAATTTCTAAATACTTTCAATCAATGGATCATCACGGAGGATAGTGATCAATCCATTTGAGATCGGTGTACGATTCACCTCCCTTGTAGGCAGATGAGTCTTGGATCTGTGGTGTAGAGACACTGGGGTGAAGGTGCAAGTGCAGGTGGTTGTTAGAGAATAACTTATACTGAGCATGACCAACATGAGAACTATATGGATGTCTACTCACTCATCAGTGGTCTTCTCGATGCTGCAGTGGTATGAGTGGTCCTTTGACATGCGGTGCCATTGGTTATTTACAGTGACTATTGGGTTTGACTACACGTTTCCTTGGTCTCTAACCATTCAGATCCTTGCTGTGTATGTTGGCTTCAGTAGATTCAATTTTGCTGTTTGGAGTATGATGTATCTAGATGAAATCTATCGATCTTGATAGAAAAGGAGAAGTCCTATGCGATTTATGAGACTGAGTTTAGAAAGTCTTTGATCAAAGCAAGTGTGAATACTGAAAAAAAGTTTTCACAAGATTTACAAATAAACTTGAGTCGAGCCAATCTAGCATATGACTGACGATGGGGTCTGACGAGTTTTTCATGATCTTCGTTAAGTCGGGACTCATAATAGAAGGACTGAATCATACGATAACTGTACCTTAAGGTTCGTACTTTCATTCTACTAGGTTGCCACTACGTACTGTTAGGTATCACTGATGGATTGTAAAACTCATTAGGTGTCATCTTGATGATCGATAGCTCTCGAAGGGTAGAATTAGAAATATTTCAATCTATCGAAAAAAATTTCGATGATATTGTGATGGAGATCACAATATATCTCACTACTAGATAGAATGGAACCTATGGGGTCACACATTGAGAGATTTAATCTCAAAATTTTCAATTGGGCTTATGAAGTTTCAATTGGGTTAGGATTTATTGAAATCCTGTTGGGTTTATGAGAACCATGCTAGCACACGATTAAACCTAATTCTTCTCAAAACTTCGATTTGATCAAGTCCATAGCCTTGAACCTAATCTAAATCTATTTGAGTTTAATTAGACTCTTAATTGTGAGCCCAAGAGGATTTGATAAAGTCAATTAGTCGACATAATTATCTTAATATTATCTCTTCTTTATCTTCTATTTATCTTTAAGTGTGCATGTGGAATTGAAGGAAAGAGGGAGGTGCAATCTTCTTTTTTTGACAAGACCAGGGGGCGCCAACCCCCTGGATTTGGCAAGTGGGGCTTGCCCCCTTCTTATGTCTGGTGTGGAGGAGAGAGAGGTGGGGTCGCACCCCTTTTTTATTTGGTTAGAAATCCTTTTGTGGGGCACCAAGAGGGATTTGGCAAGTGGGGCTTGCCCCCTTCTCATGTCTGGCATGGAGGAGAGAGAGGTGGGGCCACGGCCCTTTTTTATTTGGTTAGAAATCCTTTTGTGGGGCGCCAACTCTTGATGCCCCAACTACCTAACATGTATTCCTATGATGCCTTTTGTACATATTTAAAGGGGCTGATCATATATCATTTATATCTGATTTTAATTGGTATAAATCAGATTAAAAAGGTAGAGGATTCTTATGAAATAAGGATCTATCTTTTTAAGATAAATGGGTTCCTATTTTGTGTCAGGATAGTGCCTATATAAAGGGTATGTCTTTAAGGTTTCTAGCTAATTGATTTTTGGTGAAAAGTCTCTCTCTCTACCTTCTCCATGCCTCCTCTCCTCCCTTTCTTCTCTTCCAAACCCAAGAGTTGGGCGCCTCCTTTTCCACATGCCAAGAGATAGTGCTTTATATTTTCAAGAGTGAAGATCGAGGAGAAGAAGAAGAAGGCTACTGATCAAGGAGTTGATCTTGCAGTCCAGATCAAAACGTTGATCAAAGTATTCAAAGTTAAGATTCTTCTTCTCAAGAAGAATCTTTTATGAGGGAAAATCAGTTCGAGATTGATCCCGATGGATACCCGTAGAGGTCGGACATGTGTGCGGCTCGAGTATCTATGAATCCGTGATCATCAGAAGCGATAAATATTTATTCGTGCTAAGATAATGAGATCTGAACTCATATTTATTTTTAAATTTTAGATTGTATATATATATTTTCTTCTGAGCTTGGGTAGGATTAGATTTGATCGATTGCATGTGGGAGTTAAAGGGTTTAACCCATTTGTTTTTCATTATGGTTTTTCAAAATTTTTGAAATCTACACATGTTGCCTATCCAATTTTCTAACAGTAGCATCAGAGCAACAGATTTTTGAAAATGCATATGATATGATTTTTAGATTAGATCTGAAAATTTTAATGATTTAAAATTAAGTACTGATATAAGGTTGTTCCGGTATAGGATTTACCCTCCATATTGTAAAAGTTATCCTAGCATAAGATTGATCAGTTTTGAAAATTATTTTTGAAATAATTAAATCAAATTTTTTAGATCTAAAAATTAGCATATGTGATATGTTTAATTTTGAGTTTAGATCTGAAATTAAAATGATTAAAAATTCATATTAAACTGATATAAGGTTATCCTGATATAGGGTTTACCCTCTATATTGTAAAGGTTGTCCTAGTTTGATGTGAATCAATTTTTAAAAAGATATTTTCAAAATATTTTAATTATTATTTCAGATCTAATTTTACATATATTTGATATGTATAAATTTAGTTTTAGATTTGAAATTTGATGTATATGTGATATATTTTTATTTAGATCTGAAACTACATATATTTGATATATGAAACTAAGTTTAGATCTGAAACAGTTTCAAGATCATAAGCCACTAATTACATGCAATAAAATATAATCTAAAAATTATTTTTAGATCTAAAATTATGTTATTTTATGTAGGTATGGGTTGAACAAATTAGGTCTAAGTGATCAAACTACAATTAGGGTCTAATTAATTAGATCAGGCTAGAACCCATTTTCGATTTTGAGCAGTTGATTGAACCTAATCGATGGATGATTAGGATTAGATCAAAGAAGCTCAAAGTCGAGTTTAGTTATAGTTGGTCACATCAATTCATATTTTGATGTGAATTGATTGACTCAAGATCGAATTTGGCTCAGTGGTTCGGATCCATTTCAATAGGTTAACCTAATCGATTCTAATCAACTAATTGGTATCTAAGGCAAGTATTTAGATGATGGTTATTTAATTGATTCCATTATCTAACCTAATCAATTTTGATTGGTGTCTAAGAAAAGCAATGGGAAAACCCTCACGTATCTTAACTTATCTGGCCATATTGGGAGATTCAGTTTCATGTTAGGTTACTTGTTGACTCGAGTTCATCCATGCCGACAAGGCTAGTTAGACATATTGATATGCTGACCTAATTTAATCAGTCAAATGTCAGATCTACTGATTGAGAAGAGACCTAAACCTAAATCTTCTCATCAAATATTAAGTCTAGAGGTCTTCCATTATTGTAGAGATGTAGGTGCCTTTCTGGCGTTGATCGTTCTCGACTGGTTATGGTGGTTCAGTTGCATCAAAAAGGTACAATCACTCTATTGATATTTGATGTCTCAAGGTAGAGATGGATTTAGATCCAATAACTATTAGGTGAGGATCCCAATGATGACTTTGCATCCACTGGTGAACGATGGGTCTGACTTAACTAAGAAATATATCAATAATTGTTAGGTGAGGCCATAGGACTTAGAGACCAAGCTCACTGCATCTTGCTTAATGAAGTAATGGATAAAGTGTTGTCCATTCATTGGTCTGTACTCATCAATAACTGTTAGGTGAGGTGTATATAGATTAATGAGACCATAGTACCCACTTGAAATCGATCATGTATAGATTTTCATTTCTCCACCTGAGTGTGGGAGATTTAAAGAAATAGTGGGAGCCTTTGTTTGTTTTTAAAGTCCCTAGAATAAATAATTTTATAAGTATAAAATCTAAGTAGAAATTATTCTCTCTGTAGATAACCATGTCAAGTTCAAATCCCTTAGCTCGAATCCTTGATACAAATAGATTGACCGACACCAATTATAAAGATTGACTCCAGAATCTAAGAATTGTTCTCAATTCTAAAAAACTCACACATGTCTTAGATCAGGAAGCACCTGTGTTACCTGCTCACCCATCTGTTGATCAATGAGCTGCTCTTGAGAAGTGGATGGATGAAGATAACAAGACAAAGTGCTACATCTTAGCATCCATGTCCAATGATCTTCAGCAACAGCATGAAGACATGAGGACTGCTAGAGAGATGTTGGTTCACCTACAAGAGTTGTATGGTGAATAGAGTCGCACAGATTGCTTTGAGGTCTCCCAAAGACTTTTCAAAGTGAAAATCATGATGGACGGTCTATCAACGATCATTGTCTGACAATGATCAAGGACATAGAGGAGCTTCAGAAGCTCGAAATGAATATGGACAAAAAACTGCAGGTGGATCTGATCGTCCAATCTCTTCCTGATTTATATGGACAGTTCATCATGAACTACTATATAAATAAGATTGATGCTATTTTGTCTGAGTTATTGAATATGTTAGTGACTGCAGAGGGCATCTTGAAAAGTTCAAGGGGCACAGTTCTAGTTGTAGAGCGGGTTGCCTCCAAAAGAAAGTCTTCTTTCAAGAAGAAGAAAAAATCTGTGAAGAAGCAGAAAAATGAGGCCAAGCCCAAGAAATAGGTTCCAAAGAAGACCGACGATAAGAAAAAATATTTTTATTGCAACGTCGAAGGCCACTGGAGAAAGAACTATCCAGCCTACCGGGCGACGGTCAAGAGAGGAAGAAGGATGGGCCTCTGAAGGTACGTCTGAAATGCTCATTATTGAAACTAATCTAACGATTTTCTCTTCTTCTAGTTGGATTCTTGATTCTGGTTCAAGTACTCATTTGTGCACTTCAATGCAGGATCTTGAAGAGGTTAGGGGGCTGAGGGAAGGCGAGATCACTCTCTGGGTTGGCAATGGAGTAAAGGTTGCTACTGTGACCGTCGGAATCTACCCTCTGCAACTATCGTTAGGATTTAGTTTGCTTTTGAAAGACTGTTACTATATACCTGTAGCCAGTAGAAATTTGATTTCTATCTCTATACTGGTACAGGATAATTATAATTTTTATTTCAATAAAGACATATGTTCTATTTATTTTGAAAATAAACTTGTAGCACGTGCTTTCTTGATTGACGGTCTTTACCATTTGCATACCGATGCAAGTGTAAATATTAACGAGCAAATTGTGATTGCCATAGGATCAAAGAGATTTAGAGATAGGATCAGCCAAAAGTATTTGTGGCACCTTAGATTAGGCCATATTGGAGAAGACAGACTCAACAAACTGGAGAAAGATGGTCTTCTTGGACTATTGACTTCTAAGTCTTATCTAGTCTGTGAATCATATCTTCAAAAAAAAATGGCCAAGCTATCCTTTGTGGGATAAGGGGAAAGGGCCACTGAGATATTAGCTCTGGTACATACTGATGTGTTAGTCCATTCGATGTACAAGCTAGGGGTGGCTATATCTACTTCATAACTTTTATCGATAATTTTTCACGATATGGATTTATGTATTTGATGCACCGAAAGTTTGAAGTCTTTGAAAAATTCATAGAGTTCAGATATGAAGTAGAAAATAGATCAAAAAATCCATACAGGTTCTTCAATCAGATCGAGGAGGAAAATACCTTAGTGGAGAATTTCAGGCCTATCTCAAAGATAATATCATAGTCTTACAGTGGACACCTCCAGGGATACCTCAGCTCAACGGAGTATCCGAAAGGAAGAATCGGACCCTATTAGATATGGTCCGATCCATGATGAGCTTCACAGATCTTTCTGAATTTCTCTGGAGACATGCTTTGCTTACTATGATTCATCTTTTGAATCGGATTTTCTCTAAATCTGTTCCTATCACACCATATGAATTATGACATGGTAAGAAGCCAACTCTTGAATATCTCAAGATTTGGAGATGTCCAGCTCATGTCAAGCGACAACAGGCGGACAAGTTAGAGGCTAGATCCTTTAGGGCTCATTTTGGAGGGTATCCTAAGAAAATCATGGGATACTACTTCTATCTTCTTGAGGATCACAATGTGATTGTGAATCATCATATCGTATTCTTGAAAAAGGAGTTTATCCAAGATGGAGACAGTGGGAGGAAGATTGAGCTCGAAAAGAAAATCTCTGAAGAGCATCGAGTCCAAGAACCTGACCCAGTAATGAGCCAATAGATATGATGCCTCCTCCACCTCATAGATCAAGTAGGGTCTCCCATCTTCTTGAAAGATACTTAGGTATTCTTACAGAGGATTTAGAGGAAGCATTCCTTGTGAGAGATAGGGACATTAGGAATGATCTCAAAACTTACAATGAGGTAATGTTAGATGTAGACTCCGAGAAATGGATGGATGCGATGAAGTCAGAAATTGACTCCATGCATTGCAACTAGATTTGGTCCCTAGTAGATCCATCTGAAGGTATTGTACCTGTTGGATGTAAATGAATTTATAAAAGGAAGATTGGGTCGGATAGTAAGATAGAGACCTATAAGGTAAGGCTAGTCATGAAAAGTTATAGTCAACGCAAAGGTATCGACTATCATGAAACCTTTTCGCCCGTAGCCATATTGAAATTCATCCATACTCTGTTTGCCATAGCAGCATTTCATGATTATGAAATTTGGCAGATGGATGTGAAAACTATCTTCCTAAATAGATATCTTGAGGAAGATCTTTATATAGAGCAGCCTCTGGGTTTCACGTCCAGTGATAGTGATCACAAGGTCTGCAAGCTGAAAAAGTCCATATATGGACTTAAGCAAGCATCTCAAAGTTGGAACACTCACTTCAATGATGTAATCAAAATATTTAATTTTATCAAAAATGAGGAGGAGCCGTGTGTGTACAAAATGGTTAGTGAGAGTGCTGTCACATTCTTCGTATTGTACGTGAATGATATCCTTCTAATTGAGAATGATATTTTCATGCCGACGTTGGTCAAAGTATGGTTATCGAAAGAGTTCACCATAAAAGATCTAGGAGATGCTTCCTACATTCTTGATATAAAAGGTCTATAGAGATAGATCTAAGAGAATGATAGGACTCTCACAACATATGTGTGGGAAAAATGGTGTAGGGGTAAAACGGTAATTTTAAAATTTTTCAAAATTATAATTTTACAGTAAAAATTATTAATTAATCTAATTAATTAACATGTATTAATCCTATATAAAGATTTAAATATGATATATATAACATGCATTTAAATTTGAAATTTAAACTTCTACGATAAATATTTTACTGTTATATGTTCAGAACACATTACCTTCGTGCAGGTAGTCGATCGTCGTAATTTGATCACCGTCGGAAGGGTCTGATCATCACAATATAGCCATACAGTATGTTTGGCCTCTACGAATCATCCACACGAAGCTCCTGGTCTGATCGGCTCCTCACGAATGCTAGTTCGTTACAGAACTCTTTCGATGGCCGATGCTGATCGAACTCCTTCGATCGATATTTTTTGACTCCTTGGATGCTCTGAATCATCAGCAAAGGTGCTTGAGAGGTTGATGAAGCTTTCTCTAAAGTTTGGTGGGCTCACGACACTCGTAGCTCACCTTCTCACTTCCCGAACCCCAGGCAGAAACCCTAGGGTACTCACTGAAAATCCTGCGCCCACTTTTATTTCTTTTCTTTTCTCTTGAAAGTTTTTGAACTTTCAACTCACACACAAGGCTTTCTCACACCCACTATTCTCTCTCAAAAAAATTCTACGCACGTCCCACCTTCTCTTCTCTTTTAAAACAGTGCAAGATGCATCTTATCCGCATGAGAGGATAAAGATAGGTGGTTGCTCATTTGAATTCAAATCAAATTTGAATTCAAATGCAAACCAACCCATCCTTATCCACTCTGGGTGAGAGAAGAGAGGAGGCGTGGGTTTTTTGTGCATGGAGAATTTACACGAGAAACTCTTTCTCGTGTAGATTAAATGGTGCACAAGATAAGGTGGGTGGCGCATGGATTAGTTGCCCATTCAAATTCAAACATCCTTTGAATTTGACTGGCCAACAAACCAATCTTTATCTAGATAAATGGCACACAAGGGAGGGTGTGGAAAGGTTTCTGTGTGGGAGAAAATTCATGAGAAGTTATTTCTCATGAATTCAAATGGGCACAGATAAGTGAGGTGGCGCAGGGAGATGAGGTCAAAGTGGTTTCAACCTAATTGAGCCAACCTAATCAAAATAGGTTAGGCACAATTAGACTAAGTTATACCCAACTTAATTAGGCTTAATTAGGCTCAATAAAATCCTAATCAAATCAAAAATTGACTAAGCCCAACTCCTGATCAGATCAGGGACCAAACCACTTTGGCGATTAGGTCAACACTTAACCTAATCGGGTCAAACCCAACTGAATCTAATTCAATTGGACTTGATCCAGAAATAATTACTCAATCAAATTGAGTTAATTAGTGATCAAATTACTAATTAAACTTCTCATAAATACTGAGTCCAAATTCGATGGGTAATCGGACATCAGAGTCCATCGATATGAAATCCTGATCAAAAAGTCCCAAACCAGTGGGACTATTGACCCCGATACCCAAAATGTGTGGAACTCATGATTAGAGAATCTTGATTCTCAATCATAGAGTTTTAGACATATAGGACTCAAAATCCACAAGCACTAGGACTCTTCACCATATTGGGAGTAGTGTCCCAAAGCCAATCGTCAGCCTGTTGATGGTTGTGCTCTTTGTTGTATTAGTATATAAATTATAAATAAATAAAAGTTATTTTGATATTTTTTATCATAAATTATTTCATCTTCTATTGAACTCCTGTGTTGTGGTGAAGTCCTTAAAATTATTTAGACTCGACAAAGGAGGATTTGTCGTTGAGTCCTTAAACATGTTCGCAACCAAATGATATGTTGTTACCAAGGACAACAATGTTTATCAAGCATAGGTCATTGTGTGCCATATGGGTTGGTTGTCCTCTTAACCAAAGAGTGTGAAAATACTGGTATGGCATACAGGTGAGATGTAAGGGTACATCTGCACTGAATGTGACCGACTCCGGAGCCTTTTCTACTATCAAGATTTGCTCCGATGGGATATGGGTATAACTATCCCTCCGACCTGAGACCGTCATGGTGACTTGCAAGCAACTCACTGCACTTAGGCATTGGACTATTTGAATTTCTAATTCAGTGATGGAAGGATGTTGGGTGTAGTCAAGTACTTGACTTGTCGGTGCATGTGTTAAGATGGGATTGACCACTCCAGTTCTGGAGCTGTGTACAGTCATGTTTCAATTTAGCAAAATCTTGGCTAGGGTAGTCCTAGTGAGGAGTCACAAGACTGTTTGAGTTGAGCACGACTTGGATGATCTAATCAGGATTGACAGTTTCACCCTTGTGTGTGAGTAGGAAGTCTAAAACTTCTGAGAGAAAAAGAAAGAAAAGAAAGAAAATTGGGCGCAGGGTTTTCAGTGTGTTCCCTAGGGTTTCAGCCTGGGGTTCGAGAAGTGAGAAGGTGAGCTACGAGTGTCGTGAGCCCACTAAATTTTAGAAAGAGATTCATTAACCTCTCAAGCATACTTTCTGATAATCTGAAACATCCGAGGAGTTGGAAAACATCGATCGAAGGAGTTCGATCAGCATCGACCGTCGAAAGGGCTCTACAACGAGCTAGCACTCGTGAGGAGCTGATCAGATTGGGAGCTTCGTGTGGATGATCCACAGAGGCCAGACACACTATGTGGCTATGTTGTGATGATCAGATCCTCCTGACAGTGATCAGATTGCGGAGATCGACTATCCGCATAAAGGTATTGTGTTCTGAACATAGAACAATAAATTATTTACTGTTCGAATTTGAATTTCAAATTTAAATGTATGCATGCTATATATCATATTTAGATCTTAATGTAGGGTAAAATATATTAATTAATTAGATTAATTAATTATTTTCACTGTAAAATAATAATTTTGAAAAAGTTTTAAAATTACCATTTTACCCCTGTACTCAAATTTTGCTTCAAATGGTATCAGAGCAGGTTCTAAGATATGATATATGAATTTGCATACGTTGATT
The DNA here is from genome assembly GCF_000442705.2 of Elaeis guineensis. Taxonomy (NCBI): domain Eukaryota; kingdom Viridiplantae; phylum Streptophyta; class Magnoliopsida; order Arecales; family Arecaceae; genus Elaeis; species Elaeis guineensis. The sequence goes on from NC_025993.2 coordinate 40,271,500, forward strand.
AAGTTGTAATCTAAAAGTTTAAATTTAAAATTTAAAATTTAAAATTTAAAATTTGAATTTTGAAAGTTGTTCGAAATTCAAAATTCAAACATTTGAAATTCAAAATTTGAAATTTAAAATTTAAAATTTAAAATTTGAAATTCAAAATTTAAAAATTTGAAATTCAAAATTCAAAAATTTGAAATTCAAAATTTGAAATTTGAAATTTGATTGAAATTTTAAATTTAAAATTCAAGATTTAAAATTCAAAATTTGAAATTCAAAAATTTGAAATTTGAAATTCAAAATTTAAAATTTAAAATTTAAAATTTGAAATTTAAAATTTAAATTTTAAAATTGGTATATTTAGATATACTTGATCCAAGTAGCAAGTAATCTAATTGGGTTGGTTGCCATGGCCATCCGGTCATAGGAGAAAAGTAGGGTTTAAAGGCCCTCTCCTCCCATTCGATGGGGTCTCCTATGGCGGTAGGGGTACCGCTGCAATTATATCCCATACAGATGAAACAGTAAAAGAACTTAATTGTAAAGGTTCAATTATAAAATTTATCATGAATGTGTTAGATTAGATCTAAAGGAATATTCATGATTTATTTTGATTGAGTTATTTTCTGTTATGTAATTAGCAATAGGATTGCTATTTATGAAATGTGCTGCTCTATTTGTGAAATGAGTCAACATATTTAGTGAACAAAAAATAAAATCTTTCAAATTTGAAAATTATTTTCGAAAAGCCAAACCCTGACCCATCAGTCCAAATACTTAATTAAAAGAATTAAGTGTTGTCAAGTTGGTCTAGAATTGTGAATTAAGACCTAAGACAATTGCGTAAACTTATGGGTCAATGGGTTAGATGGATTAGATCTATAATTGGATTAGACCTAAGGTTAGCTTAAAGAAATGGACTAAATTAGAGTAATTGGTCAAATCTAATCAAAAGTTGAATTAGATTAGATCAAGAACACTCTAGACTCAACTCCAATAGTTGTAGTTGAATGGGTCCATGTCTTTAACTAGACCAAGATGGACTTAATTCATAGCTACGTGGTGGAACCTTATTTACTAAGTTGATCAAATTAAAACTAATGAACCGGTTGGTGTCTAAGGTAAGTTCGGCAGTTTGACCAGTGGTTCTTAAGTGGGAGCTACTCGCATTGATTCGATCTCTGACGAGTTAATGGCTTATCCCCACCACTGATCTCACTTACTTGGCCAACTTGGTGAGTTAGATTTTGATTAGATCACTTGATGATTAGGGCTCACCCATGTCATTAGGTAAATCAGTGTGACTGATTTAGGTACTCCTAATGCCGGCTTTAATTAAATCATTTTTTAATCTGACTTGGTGAAGTCAGTGGGAGGATTGAAATTGGCTGGTTAATTTCTTCTCTTCTATCCTTTAATAAAATCCTCAAAATTATTAGGTCCCTAAAATGATTAAGTTATAATGATAACTAAGTCATAGCCTCCCATTAAGTGAGTGATAATGAGTCCATTAGTTTAATAATCACTGGAGGCCCAAAGTCCTGGTGCTTATTGACTAATGGAATTATCATTCATAGTGTTGGTGCAAAAATCCGCTTGCGCCGGAGAAGCTGGAGTCGGAGAAGTCGCGGTCACCGCCGGGACCTGCAAGGGAAGTCTAAACTGGAGGTGGGGTTGCTCCGGCAAGACCCTCTGACGCTCAAGTCAGTTCTCTGCCTCAACAAGAATGGAGCGCTCGAACGGAGAATTTAGCAGAGTTTTGAGATAAGAAAATGAGCTTATAGAATAACGTATCTGGATCCCCCTTTTTATAGGCGGAGGAGGTAACGGATTGATGGCGACGTTTGTAACCGCCTGGTAGTGGGCTGCCCAGGGTCAGGTGGAATTTGCTGCGAAGAGTAGTGGAGTAGACTCGTGGCCATCACTGGGGCGTGCCACGTGGAATCTGCCACGGGAAGTGGGGCGGCGTTTGCTGTCGCATCTTGGCAGCAGATGGGAGAATCGTGCGGTATCCATTACAGGAGGTGGAGCAGGATCGTGGCCGTTTATCGTAGCCTGCCAGGTAGTAATGGAGCCGCGTGGGATCTGTCGTAGGGAGTGGAGCAGTGTTGCGACCGTTACTGAGGCCCGTCAGGGAGTGATGGAGCTGTGCGGAATCCGCCGCAGGAAGTGGAGCAGGATCGTGGCCGTGATTGTGGCCTGGGAGCGCAGATCTGCTGGCTGAAGTTCAGCTGTGGTCGGAGTCTGACCCCACGTAGGGGTCCGGGCGGAGTCCTCCTTGCGGTTGGGGTAGTGGGTGGAGTCCGGCTCCCGTGGGAGTCCGGGTGGAATCCCCTGCAATCAGAATTAGATGCAAAGTCCGGCTCCCGTAGGAGTCCGAACAAGGCTTACCAGCAGCTGGTGTTGAGGACGGAGCCCGGCTCCCATAGGAGTCTGGGTGGAGTCCACTTGCGGTTGAAGTAGTTGACGGAGTCCGGCTCCCGTAGGAGTCTGGACGAAGTCTGCTTGTAGCTGTTGGAGTTGAGGACGAAATTCGACTCCCGTAGGAGTCCGGGTGGAGTCTCCCTGCAATTAAAGTCAAAGGAGGGGTCCGGCTCCCGTAGGAGTCCGGACGAGATTTACCAGCGGTCGATGTTGAGGATGGAGTCCGGCTCCCGTAGGAGTCCGGGCGGAGTCTTCCTGCAATCAAAGTTAAAGGCCAAGTCCAGCTACCGTAGGAGTTCGGACAGCTTACCAGCAGCTGACGTTGAGGACGGAGCCCGGCTCCGGCTCCCGTAGGAGTCCGGACAGCTTACCAGCAGCTGACGTTGAGGACGGAGCCCGGCTCCGGCTCCCGTAGGAGTCCGGGCGAAGCCTACTTGCTGTTGAAGTCGTCGGCGGAGTCCGGCTCTCGGACGAAGTCTGTCTGCAGCCGTTGGTGTCGAGGACGAAGCCCGGCTCCCGTAGGAGTCCGGGCGGAGTCTTCCTGCAATCAAAGTTAAAGGCCAAGTCCGGCTCCCGTAGGAGTCCGGACAGCTTACCAGCAGCTGACGTTGAGGATGGAGCCCGACTCCCATAGGAGTCCGGGCGGAGCCCGGCTCCCGTAGGAGTCCGGGCGGAGTCTACTTGCTGTTAAAGTCGTCGGTGGAGTCCGGCTCCCGTAGGAGTCCGGACGAAGTCTGTCTGCAGCCGTTGGTGTCGAGGACGAAGCCCGGCTCCCATAGGAGTCCGGGTGGAGTCTTCCTGCAATCAAAGTTAAAGGCCAAGTCTGGCTCCCGTATGAGTCCGGACAGCTTACCAGCAGCTGACGTTGAGGATGGAGCCCGGCTCCCGTAGGAGTCCGAGCGGAGTCTACTTGCTGTTGAAGTCGTCGGCAGAGTCCGACTCCCGTAGGAGTCCGGACGAAGTCTGTCTGCAGCCGTTGGTGTCGAAGATGAAGCCCGACTCCCGTAGGAGTCTGGACGAAGTCTTCCTTTGAGGTCGGCATCATGGGCGGAATCGTTGATTCTGTTGAAGACTTCGGCTGTGGGTATATTATACCCAACACCAGTCCCCCTACTTTCGAGTTTGAATTTTGAATGAAGGAAGTACAGAGAGATGGGTAGAGCCAAAGCCGTCCCCTCGAATCCCATGCACTGCTGCCCCCAGATATTTCGGCATTAAATGTGTGCACGTCTGAGCCCATTTTCCGGTGAAGGTGACCTGAAGAGTCTTTTCGGAACCCCCATCAGAACGCGATCCCAAGCGTCGTGCTACGGAAATTTGTGGACGGTCAACCCTCGATAGCGGTGAGGGGGACATGCGGGACACATGGCACGCACCAGTTGGCCCAGGAACACCCGCCGCCATAACTGTGCTAGGATCCGTCGGCTATTTAAACCCCCTAACCTCCTTTCGTGGCTTCATCCTGTTGATAGGACGATACCTTTCTTTCGCCTGAGAGCCTAGCTACTCAGCTACTTCCCTCGCACTAGTCCTTGCCTTCTTCAGCTCTCCAATTCTTCTCTGAGGGTTCCCACATCATATCCTCTACCTCGGAGTCCATTCTTGAAGGGATGTCTAGGGCTTGGAGGAAGGCGAGGAGGAGAACGGCGGTCGGTGAGGATCTCCGTCGTTTTAAAGGGGGCTCAAAGAAGAATTCCTTCAACAACAGGGGTTTAATAACGGGGGCCGTCGATAAAGTTATCCTGCCCGAGAATTTTGGAGTAGCAAGGCGGGGTGATACCGGTCAAGAGGGCAGAGCTGTCGTCACAAGCTGTGGTGGGATCCTTGATGCCGTCGGGGCCGAGGGACCAGAAGCGGTCGGCGTCGACGGTGGGGCAGCAAAATCTGTTGCGGGGACGGTGGAAGTAGCGCATGCCGACCTTGCCGGAGCGTTTTGGGTGGCGGCTGTCGTGGAGCATTCGGAGATGGAGCATATCTCTGGCGTCACCGCTCCCTCCAAGGTGACTCCGGCTCTTCTTGAAACAGGTCTTCGTCACTGCTGTCGTTGCCCTTATCGCCCCCGAGAATCTATCCCACCCTTTTCCCCCTAAGGTTGGGACTTCGGAGATGGAGCGAAGCGAGGCGAGGCGAGAGCCGATAGGTCCGTTACACGCACTGGAGAATGCGGCTGAGAAGGACAGAGACGGGGAGAGGAGTTTGCAGCTGGGAGCGGCCTCCGGTATATCCTTCCCGAACCGTGTTCGTGAGGCTTGTATATCTTTTTTTCCTGACCCATCGGGTCTTGTAACATATATCTTGTTGAATGAAAAGGAGATTTTGCTACCTTGTCTGCATCTTGCATCGAATAGTTGTTTGTCGAGCTTCTTCATTTTCCTTTCTTCTTTCTTCCTCCTTTTCTTCTCTTTTTTCTTCTTCTTTTTTTTTTTTACGTCGTCCTAAGGTCATCGACGACTTCTTTTATCCGTGTGGGGTTGTTATCTGCCGAGCTCCTTTTTTACTTTTACGCCGTTCAAAGATTCCCGGTTGTCATTTTTCCATCAATGGCTGCAGGTTCGCTTGGGGCCACTCGGGCCTGGGGTCCCTCCTAGGGCTTGAATTCGGGGATCCGAGCTTCAGTTGCCCTCGGGCGCTGTTTGTTTTCCAATCATCACTGTTGCGATCCATTACCTTCCTTTATTGCTTGGAGTTTTTTTTTTTTCTCTGCTGAAGTCGAGGCTAAGTTCGGCTCCCATGGGAGTCCGGACGGAGAATCCCTCTTGAAGTTGGAGTTGTGGGTGGAGCCCGACTCTCGTAGGAGTCCGGGCGGAGCCTTCCTTGGCGTCGTGGACAGAGCCCGGCTCCCGTAGGAGTCAGGGCGAAGTCTTCCCGCAATCAAAGTCATAGGCAAAGTTCGGCTCCCGTAGGAGTCCGGACAAGGTTTATCGGCAGTTGCTGTTGTCAACGGAGACTGGCTCCCGTAGGAGTCTGGGCAGGGTTGTCCTGTAGTTGATGTCGGCGATGGAGCCCGGCTCCCGTAGGAGTCCGGGTGGGGCTTAGCGCATATGGGCGTTGCAGGGCCTTCCCCCCATCCGGTCAAAAAGGATCGGGCCTTCGACTTTGCTCAAGTTAGGGCGAGGTTCTCCTCCTGTCCCTAACAGGGCTGTGGGGGCACATATGGGCGTTGTAAGGCCTCTCCCCTCATCCGGTCTAAATGGAACCGGGCCTTCGACTTTGCTCAAGTTAGGGCGAGGTTCTCCTCCTGTCCCTAACAAGGCTGTGGGGGCACAAATGGGCGTTGTAAGGCCTCTCCCCCCATCCGATCTAAATGGAATCGGGCCTTCGACTTTGCTCAAGTTAGGGCGAGGTTCTCCTCCTGTCCCTAACAGGGCTGTGGGGGCACATATGGGCGTTGTAAGACCTCTCCCCCCATCCGGTCTAAATGGAACCGGGCCTTCGACTTTGCTCAAGTTAGGGCGAGGTTCTCCTCCTGTCCCTAACAGGGCTGTAGGGGCACATATGGGCGTTGTAAGGCCTCTCCCCCCATCCGATCTAAATGAAACCGGGCCTTCGACTTTGCTCAAGTTAGGGCGAGGTTCTCCTCCTGTCCCTAATAGGGCTGTGGGGGCACATATGGGCGTTGTAAGGCCTCTCCCCCCATCCGGTCTAAATGGAACCGGGCCTTCGACTTTATGAGGTTGCCCTTTTGTTTTTGATACAGTTTGTTTGAATTGTCCAAAGACATATGGATATGCGGTTTTCGATTAAAACGAAGTCACTGGTAGTACATACGTAAGTTTTCTGAGCTCCACGGCCGTGGGAGGTCGGCTCCTCCGAGCTCCTTGAGATAATAAGTTTCGGGCCGGACTACTTCTTTGACTTCATAAGGTTCCTCCCAGTTTGGGGCGAGTTTCCCCCGGTCCTGAGGTTGCGAGACAGCAGCTCGTTGAAGCACTAGATCTCCTGCTTTAAAGGCTTTGTTCTTGACCCGGGCGTTGTAATATCGAGCAACTTTCTGTCTGTAGGCTGCCATTCGAACCTGAGCGATCTCCCATCTTTCTTCCAGCAGGTCGAGGTTGGCTCTAAGATTTTGTGAATTTTGGTGTTCATCGAATGCCACGACTCATGCCGACGGGAGTTTAAGCTCGATCGGGATGACGGCTTCCGTTCCGAAGGCTAAAGCGAAGGGGGTTTCCCCCGTAGGTAACCTCTGGGTAGTTCGATACGCCCATAGCACATGATAAAGCTCGTCCACCCAAGTTCCTTTTGCTTTTTCAAGCCTTGTCTTAATCCCCTGCAAAAAGGTTCTGTTAGTCACCTCAGCTTCGCCATTCGCCTGAGGATGGGCTACTGACGTGAAGTTGTGGGAGATGTTTAGATTTTCGCAGAATTCGACGAATCTGGCTCCCGCGAATTGCCGTCCATTGTCAGTGATTAGGGTTCTAGGCAAACCGAACCTGCAAACGATGGATTTCCAGACGAAATCTTGCACTTTTGCTTCTGTGATTTTCGCTAGTGGTTCGGCTTCAACCCATTGGTGAAGTAGTCGATCGCTACAAGGAGAAATTTTCTTTGTCCAGACACCATGGGAAAGGGGCCAAGGATGTCCATCCCCCATTGTGCAAAAGGCCATGGGGCACTCAAAGGTGTGAGCTCGGTGGCGGGCTGTCTCTGGACGTTGGCGTATCTCTGGCATCGATCATACTTTTTGACATATTCAATCGAATCATGATGCATCGTTGGCCAGTAATATCCTTGACGGAGTAGCTTGTGGGATAAAGACCTGGCTCCCAAATGGTTTCTGCAAACTCCCTCGTGTACCTCCCATAAGGCGTAGTCAGCTTCCGAGGGCCGGAGGCATTTTAAGAGGGGCAAGGAGTATGATCTCTTGTACAGTTTACCCTCATAAAGGAGGTATCTCGAGGCTTGATTTCGGAGTTTTCGAGCTTCTTTCGCATCCTGGGGGAGGACTCCATCTCTGAGATAGATTATCAGTGGGTCAACCCAGCTGGGCTCGTGGTCGATCTCCATTACGGGCCGCGATTCTTCTGTACTCGGGTGTTTTAGAACTTCAAAGAGGATGCCTTTGGGTAATTCGGCTGGTGCCAATGTCGCCAGTTTGGAGAGAAGATCGGCTCTGGTATTCTCCAGCCTTGGAATCTGCTTAATGCTGAAGTTGCTGAAGGCGGGGGTGAGCTCCTTTACCTTCTCAAGGTATCTGGTCATACTGTCCTCCCGCACTTCGAAACTCCCACTGACTTGTCCCACCACTAGTTGGGAGTCGCTGTGTACCCAGAGTTGACCTATTCCCAGCTCTTTGGCGATCCTTAATCCTGCAATCAGAGCTTCATATTCCGCTCCATTGTTTGTTGCGGGAAACTCGAAACGTAGAGTGTACTCCGCGATGACTCCCTCCGGGCTGATCAAGATCAGGCCTGCACCCGCGCCTGCCATGTTGGAAGATCCGTCCACATAGAGGGTCCAAAAGCAATCGGAGGGATTGGCCTCTTCGTTGGGGGAGTTCGGGTGAGACTTCAGATCGTCAACTTCGCCTTGCTCAGGTTCGGCCTCCTCTGGGATAGTGCACTCTACTATGAAATCTGCCAATATTTGGGCCTTTATTGTTGGTCTAGGTCTGTAGTTGATGTCGAATTCTATGAGCTCAATCGCCCATTTTGCCATTCTTCCGGAGGTGTCGGCCCGGTGCAAAACCGTCTTGATCGGTTGATCAGTGAGTAGCGTCACGGTGTGCCCTTGAAAGTAGGGTCGGAGTCTCCGAGCTGCAATCAACAAGGCGTAGGTCAGTTTTTCTAATTTGGTGTACCTGGTCTCGGTGTCCCTCAACGCACGGCTAATGTAGTAGACTGGTCGCTGGACTTTCGTTTCTTCTTTGACAAGGACGGCCGCGAGGGCCGTGGGAGAGACCGCCAGGTACAAAAATAGTTTCTCTCCAGGTTCAGGCTTCGCCAGCAACGGGGGTGAGCTAAGGTAGCTTTTTAATTCTTCAAACGCCTGTTGGCATTTAGAGGTCCAACAGAAGTTCTTCGACTGCTTGAGGGTTTGAAAATAGGGCAAGCATCGTTCGGCCGACCTCACGACAAAGCGATTAAGAGCCGCTATCCTCTCTGTGAGGCACTGAACCTCCTTGATCGACTTTGGGGCGGTCATCTCTTGGATGGCATGAATTTTCTCTGGATTGGCCTCAATCCCGCACCCTGATACCATGAAGCTCAGGAACTTTCCTGAGGTTACCCCAAAAATGCATTTAGTTAGGTTCAGCTTCATTCTATACTTTCGAAGAGCGTCAAAGGTTTCCTCGAGGTCGGCGACATGACTTCTGGAAGACCTGCTTTTTACAAGTATATCGTCCATGTAGACCTCCATGTTTCGGCCGATCTGCTCTTTGAAAATTTTGTTCACCAGCCATTGGTAGGTTGCACCCACATTCTTGAGGCCGAATGGCATGACCCTGTAGCAGTAAAGGCCGCGATTAGTAATGAAAGCTATCTTTTCTTCATCTTCCGATGCCATTCTAATTTGATTATAGCCGGAGAATGCATCTATAAAAGTGAGGAGCTCATGGCCTGAAGTAGCATCCACCAGTTGGTCGATTCTGGGAAGGGGGTAGCTGTCCTTTGGACAAGCCTTATTCAGCTTTTTGAAGTCTATACACATCCTCCACTTGCCGTTTGCTTTCTTGACCAAGACAACATTGGAAATCCAATCAGGATAATTGACTTCCTTAATGAATCCGGCCTTGAGAAGCTTATCCACTTCCTCGGCTATCACCTTCTGCCTCTCCGGGGCATGACTCCGGATTTTTTCTTTTGTCGGTTGATGCTTTGGGTCGACAGCCAGATGATGCTCCATGACTTCCGTGTCAATCCCCAGCATGTCAGCTGGGACCCATGCGAAAACGTCCGTATTTCTTCGTAGAAAATCAATAAGATGCATCCGCACTTCCTCCTCCAGGCAGGAACCAATTAGCACCACATGATCCACGTTCCCATCATTCAAAGGGATTGGTACTAGATCTTCGATTGGGCCGCCCCTCTCTTTAGTGAGGTCATCACGAGCATCCAATCCATCGACAGGATAGGGGTCCGATTGATCGCTTCTTTGCAAGGCGATGCTGTAGCAATGTCTAGCTAGGGCTTGGTCTCCCCGGACCTCTCCAATCTCCAGGCTGGTGGGGAACTTCAGTTTCAAATGGTAAGTCGATACGACAGCTCAAAGAGCATTAAGGCCGGGTCGGCCAAGGATTGCATTGTAGGCGGATGGCGCCTTTACCACCAAAAAATTCACCAGAGCCCTAGACTGCTTTGGATACTGACCCGCGGTCACAGTCAAAGCTATCATTCCCTCCGTCGGAATGGCATCACCGGTAAACCCTATCAAGGGGAAGCAAATCGGTCTCAGATGACCGCCAAGAGTGGACATTCTTGAAAAGGCATCGTAGAACAAGATGTCGGCCGAACTTCCGTTGTCGACGAGAATGCGACGGACGTCGTAGTTTGCTATATTCAAGGAAACCACAACCACGTCGTTATGAGAGAATTGTACTCCCTGGGTGTCTTCTTCAGTAAAGGTTATGGGTTCTTCAACTTTTTGCCGCTTGGGGGATGCAGCTGGTATGTTGGTTATCCCCCGTCGGGATTCCCCCGAGATGGCATTGACAGAATCCGGTAGAGGTCGATCATCCGGCCACTCCTCATCGGCGACCATAGCCGGAGATAATTGTGCAGAGGCCTCGCAAGAAGGCATTAGATGAAGGAAGGAGGAGTGGGTGCCGGAGAAGATGGTCGGAAGTGGATCCGTTGAGCGCTCCTTTAAGAACAAGGGTATTGCGAAGACGCTACCCCTTCCTCTAGCGCCAATCCTGTTGGTGCAAAAATCCGCTTGCGTCGGAGAAGCTGGAGTCGGGGAAGTCGCGGTCGCCGCCGGGACCTGCAAGGGAAGTCTAAACTGGAGGTGGGGTTGCTCCGGCAAGACCCTCCGACGCTCAAGTCAGTTCTCTGCCTCAACAAGAATGGAGCGCTCGAACGGAGAATTTAGCAGAGTTTTGAGATAAGAAAATGAGCTTATAGAATAACGTATCTGGATCCCCCTTTTTATAGGCGGAGGAGGTAACGGATTGATGGAGACGTTTGTAACCGCCTGGTAGTGGGCTGCCCAGGGTCAGGCAGAATTTGCTGCGAAGAGTAGTGGAGTAGACCCGTGGCCATCACTGGGGCATGCCACATGGAATCTGCCGTGGGAAGTGGGGCGGCGTTTGCTGTCGCATCTTGGCAGCGGATGGGAGAATCGTGCGGCATCCATTGCAGGAGGTGGAGCAGGATCGTGGCCATTTATCGTGGCCTGTCAGGTAGTAATGGAGCCGCGTGGGATCCGTCGTAGGGAGTGGAGCAGTGTTGCGACCATTACTGAGGCCTGTCAGGGAGTGATGGAGCTGCACGAAATCCGTCGCAGGAAGTGGAGCAGGATCGTGGCCATGATTGTGGCCTGGGAGCGCAGATCTACTGGCTGAAGTTCGGCTGTGGTCGGAGTCTGACCCCACGTAGGGGTCCGGGCGGAGTCCTCCTTGCGGTTGGGGTAGTGGGTGGAGCCCGGCTCCCGTGGGAGTCCGGGTGGAATCCCCTGCAATCAGAATCAGATGCAAAGTTCGGCTCCCGTAGGAGTCTGGACAAGGCTTACCGGCAGCTAGCATTGAGGACGGAGCCCGGCTCCCATAGGAGTCCGGGCGGAGTCCACTTGCGGTTGAAGTAGTTGACGGAGTCCAGCTCCCGTAGGAGTCCGGACGAAGTCTGCTTGTAGCTGTTGGAGTTGAGGACGAAACCCGGCTCTCGTAGGAGTCCGGGTGGAGTCTCCCTGCAATTAAAGTCAAAGGAGGGGTCCGGCTCCCGTAGGAGTCCGGACGAGATTTACCAGCGGTCGATGTTGAGGACGGAGTCCGGCTCCCGTAGGAGTCCGGGCGGAGCCCGACTCCCGTAGGAGTCCGGGCGGAGTCTTCGTGCAATCAAAGTTAAAGGCCAAGTCCGGCTCCCGTAGGAGTCCGGACAGCTTACCAGCAGCTGACGTTGAGGACGGAGCCCAGCTCCCGTAGGAGTCCGGGCGAAGCCTACTTGCTGTTGAAGTCGTCGGTGGAGTCTGGCTCCCGGACGAAGTCTGTCTGCAGCCGTTGGTGTCGAGGACGAAGCCCGGCTCCCGTAGGAGTCCGGGCGGAGTCTTCCTGCAATCAAAGTTAAAGGCCAAGTCCGGCTCCCGTAGGAGTCCGGACAGCTTACCAGCAGCTGACGTTGAGGACGGAGCCCAGCTCCCGTAGGAGTCCGGGCGGAGTCTACTTGCTGTTGAAGTCGTCGGTGGAGTCCGGCTCCCGTAGGAGTCCGGATGAAGTCTGTCTGCAGCCGTTGGTGTCGAGGATGAAGCCTGACTCTCGTAGGAGTCCGGACGGAGTCTTCCTGCAATCAAAGTTAAAGGCCAAGTCCGGCTCCCGTAGGAGTCCGGACAGCTTACCAGCAGCTGACGTTGAGGACGGAGCCCGACTCCCGTAGGAGTCCGGGCGGAGCCCGGCTCCCGTAGGAGTCCGGGCGGAGTCTACTTGCTGTTGAAGTCGTCGGCGGAGTCTGGCTCCCATAGGAGTCCGGACGAAGTCTGTCTGCAGCCGTTGGTGTCGAGGATGAAGCCCGGCTCCCGTAGGAGTCCGGACGAAGTCTTCCTTTGAGGTCGGCGTCGTGGGCGGAATCGTTGATTCTGTTGAAGACTTCGGTTGTGGATATTTTATACCCAACACATAGTATGATAATTTGGTTTGAGTCTTTCTGATGGTGGTCAGGTTGGCCGACCAAAGTCGGGCCTGATCATTTATTGGTCCGATTCATCAAATCAAGTCATGTTAATGGTTGGACCTAACCAGATCTTTTCAGTGGAGGCCAAAGCCTACTGATTAGGTTCTGGGGCAAAAATTTATTACTAGAAGTTGTTTAGAGAAACAACTGGTTATGAACCTACCCATAGATGCACATGGGTTGACCAACCAAAGTTGGGCTCGTGTGTAGTCTGTGTGGATTCTAGTACCCATTAAGGAATTAAAGTAATTTCTCGAATTGGAGGTTGAGGCTACCAGTTCGTAAAAATATTGGGAGAAACTTTAGACTAAAGTCCAAATCTTTAGTATTAAAAATTTATATACTAATAGAGGTCTGGTTTTTCTTTATGCAACTATGGCCACTACCCTGTCGCTCCGGTCATTATTAGATAATGACAAGCTCATGGGACCTAATTTTGATAGCTGGTATCGAAAATTCAAAATCATCCTTGAGCATGAGCGGATCCTTTATGTTGTAACGGATCCGACACTCGAGGAGCCAGCCCCGAACACTAGAGGGACGGTCCGAGACACTTACCAGAAGTGGCTCAATGACCACACCACCGTTCGGTGCATAATGCTAGCGGCAATGAATGATGAGTTCAGCCACAGGTTGGAGAATGCCCAGCCGTAGGAGATGCTTCAAATGTTGAACGACTCTTTTGGCATGACTGACAATGTTGAAAGGCACAAAACTAGTTGTGCCATTTTCAATGCTTGGATGAGGGATGGGGCCTCAGTCACTGATCATGTACTGTACATGATTGAAATGATTGAGCATCTAAATAAACTGGGCTTTTCCTTGCACGAGCAGCTCGGTAGGGATGCGATCCTTAATTCATTGCCCAAGTCCTTCCTCCCCTTCCTTACTCATTTTCAAATGACAAAGCCTGCAGTGAACTACCACAGCTTGTTGGGATTGCTGCAGAACTTTGAGAAGGACCACCAGCTCTATAAGGAGTCGGTGAATATTGTGGGAGGGTCTTCTTCTGGTCGTCGATCCTTTAAAAAAGGGAAGAAGAACAAGAAGAAGAAGAACAAGAAGGTGCAGCCGCATGCTGGGACGTCTGGACAGGGTCAGACCAAGAAGTGCAAGTCCGACCAGAGCCAGGCGGAGTGCTTCTTTTGCAAGAAGCAGGGGCACTGGAAGAAGAACTATCCTCTATACATTGACTCCCTGGACTCAAACAGGTCGAAGAAGAAGCAAGATAATTATATGATAATACCTTGCAACTTTTTCATTTGTGATACTACTGCCTGGGTATTGGATACCGGAAGCCCTTATCATATTTGCAATTCGATGCAGGGTCTGCAGGTCAGTAGGAGATTTGATGATGGCGAGAGGTTCCTGAACATTGGAGATGGAAGCAAAGTTCTAGTTCTAGCTTTAGGAATCATGAACCTTGTAATCAATTCTCGTAATATAATTCTAAGTGAATGTCACTATTGTCTAAGCTTTTTATTAAATATTATATCTGTAGGCCTTTTGGCCATGTACGGTTATCAATTTTTAATAAAAGAAAACGTTTGCAATATCATTTTGAATGGTGTTACAATGTTTGTTGGACAACTAGATAATGAAATTTACTTACTGTCACAGCCTATTAATGTGGTTCAAACCTTCGGTAAATATTCTAGAATAGATAATATGTCAGATGTCTACCTTTGGCACTGTAGGCTAGGTCATATCAATAAGAACAGGATAAACAGGTTGGCTCAAGAAGAAATTCTTGAAGTTGGTGATTGTGAATCACTTCCAACCTGTGAGTCCTGTCTTCTTGAGAAGATGACCAAGTCACCTTTTACTGAAAAAGGTGAGCGAGCCAGTGAACTCTTGGGTCTGGTACATTCTGATGTATGTGGACCCATGAGCTCAAGTGCAAGAGGTGGATATTTCTACTTCATAACCTTCACAGACGACCTATCGAGGTATGGGTGTGTCTATTTAATGAAGCATTAGTCAGAGTCGTTTGAAATGTTCAAACTATTCCAAAATGAGGTAGAAAAATAAACTGAAAAGTGTATTAAAACTCTTCGATCTGATCGAGGAGGTGAATACCTTTCCAATGAGTTTTTGATATATTTAGGGAAGAATGGGATTCTTTCTCAGTAGACTCCTCCTGGAACACCACAGCATAATGGTGTGTCTGAAAGGAGGAATCGGACCTTGTTAGACATAGTCTGATCCATGATGGGGTTTGCTGGTCTGTCGATCTCCCTCTGGGGATATGCGCTCGAATCGGCTTGTTACCTTCTAAATAGGATTCTGAGTAAGTCTGTAACTAAAATACCATATGAGTTATGGATAGGACGTAAGCCAGTACTCTCGCACCTTAGGATTTGGGAGTGTCCGACTTATGTTAAATGTTTAATTACGGACAAGCTTGGACCTTGATCTGACAAGTGTAATTTCATAGGGTACCCAAAAGAGACCAAAGGGTATTATTTCTACCTAGCTGATGAGCAAAAGGTGTTTGTCAGCCTTAAGACAATCTTTTTAGAAAAGGAGTTCCTTAGCGAAGGGACTGTTGCCTCTAAGGTCGAACTTGAGGAAGTTCGGCAGGTGGAAAAACCGACACAAGTAGCTGAATTTGAATCGGATTTGATTAGATCAGATCCGGAGCCCATTGTTCCTGCACCCTTAAGGCGATTTGGTAGAGTACCACATCAACCAGACAGATACTATGGTTTCTTGATCCGAGACGGAGATCCTATCGAACTTGATGAAAATGATGAGGATCCGATCACCTATATGGATGCAATGCAGAGACCTGACTCTGAGAAATGGCTAGAGACCATGAAATCTGAAATGGAGTCTATGAAGGTCAACGATGTGTGGATATTGGTTGACCCACCCGAAGAAGAAAAACCCATAGGGTGTAAGTGGGTCTTCAAGAGGAAGAGGGGCACAGACGGAAAGGTGGAAACCTATAAAGCCCGTCTGGTTACCAAGAGATATCATCAATATTATGGTATAGACTATGATGAGATATTTTTTCCTGTGGCAATACTCAAATCCATTTGGATTATGCTTGTGATAGCTGCCCATCTGGACTATGAAATCTGACAGATGGATGTGAAGACAGGTTTCCTAAATGGAGAGCTAGACGAAGAGGTGTATATGATACAACTTGAAGGATTCACATCCATAGATGAGTCTAAGGTGTGCAGGCTACAGAGATCCATTTATGGACTTAAGCAGGCATCCCGGAGTTGGAACATACGTTTTGATAGGACAATCAAGATGTATGGCTTCGTTAAGAATGGAGAAGAGCCCTGCATTTATAAGTGGGCTAATGGTCCAGTTGTGATATTTCTTGTATCGTATGTGGATGACAGTCTCTTAATCGAGAATGATTTCCCTGCATTATAGGGAATAAAGATTTGACTGTCGTCACAATTCTCCATGAAGGATCTGGGAGAAGCTCCCTATGTCTGAGGGATGAGGATCTATAGGGATAGATCTAAAAGGTTGCTTAGGTTATCCCTGTCCACGTATATTGATACTATATTGAAGAGGTTTAGCATGGAGAATTCCAAGAAAAGCTATCTACCGATAGGCCATGGAATTTCTCTCTCGAAGAGGGATTATCCGACAACACCTCAAGAGAGAGAGCATATGGGTAGAATTCTATATGCTTCAGCAGTGGGATCTATCATGTACGCCATGACATGTACACGACCAGATGTGGCATACTCACTAGGGGTAGTGAGTAGATACCAATCTGATCCAGGGGAGAATCACTGGAAGGTTGTTAAAACCATCCTGAAGTATTTAAGAAATACTAAGGACTAGTGGCTTGTTTATGGTGAATCAGACTTGAGACTTATAGGGTTTACAGACTCTAGTTTCCAGTCTGATCACGATGACAGCAAGAGTGTGTCGGGATTTGTTTTTACCCTTAATGGTGGGGCTGTCTGCTGGAAGAGTTCCAAGCAGCACACAGTGGTTGATTCAGTTTGTAAGGCGGAGTATGTCGCTGCATCAGATGCTGCCAAAGAAGCAGTGTGACTGAGAAAATTCATCATCGAGCTCGAAGTAGCACCCTCCCTTGTTGGTCTAGTTCTACTCTACTGTGATAGCTCTGGAGCCATTGCTCAGACGAAGGAACCAAAGGCACACCAGCGGATGAAGCATATTCTGTGCCGCTACCATCTCATCCGAGAAATCATGGATCGAGGTGACGTCGACCTTTAGAAGATCGATGGAAAGGAGAACCTGACTGACCCATTCACTAAAGCCATTGCAGTGAAGGAGTTCAATGACTTCAAGTCGAAGATGGGTATTAGATACTGCACCGATTGGCTTTAGGCCAAGTGGGAGAATGTTGGGAATAGTGTTCCAAAGCCAATCGTCAGCCTGTTGACGGTTGTGCTCTTTGTTGTATTAGTATATAAATTATAAATAAATAAAAGTTATTTTAGTATTTTTCATCACAAATTATTTCATCTTCTAATGAACTCCTGTGTTGTGGTGAAGTCCTTAGGACTATTTAGACTCGACAAAGGAGGATTTATCGTTTAGTCCTTAAACATGTTCGCGATCAAATGATACGTTGTTACCAAGGACAACAACGTTTATCAAGCATAGGTCGTTGTGTGCCATATGGGTTGGTTGTCCTCTTAACCTAGGTGTGTGGAGACACTAGTATGGCATACAAGTGAGATGTAAGGGTACATCTGTACTGAACGTGACCGACTTCGGAGCCTTTTCTGCTGTCAAGATTTACTCCGATGGGATATGGGTATAACTATCCCTCCGACCTGAGACCGCCATGGTGACTTGCAAGCAACTCACTGCACTTAGGCACTGGACTACCTGAATTTCTAATTCAGTGACAGAAGGATGCTGGGTGTAGTCAAGTACTTGACTTGTCGGTGCGTGTGTCAAGATGGGATTGACCACTCCAATTCTGG
The DNA here is from genome assembly GCF_000442705.2 of Elaeis guineensis. Taxonomy (NCBI): domain Eukaryota; kingdom Viridiplantae; phylum Streptophyta; class Magnoliopsida; order Arecales; family Arecaceae; genus Elaeis; species Elaeis guineensis. The sequence continues at coordinate 40,288,667 of NC_025993.2, forward strand.
AGCTGTGTACAGTCATGTTTCAATTTAGCAAAATTTTGGTCAGGGTAGTCCTAGTGAGGAGTCACAGGACTGTTTGAGTTGAGCACGACTTGGATGATCTAATCAGGGTTGACAGTTTAACCCTGAGTCGTCCTAAACACAGGGGTCAAAAGGGATGAATTATATAGTAACCATATTCACGTAGGTTCTGAGTGTTGTGATTGTGACTATTCGACCTATCTAGATGTTGGGTACCATTGCTAGATGGTCACTTCGATTAGTACAGGAATTGATTCCTGTGCTATCGGCTTAGGTTCGAACCTGCGGGGTCACACACATTAGAGGTTCCTATCTGATCTGATGGCTGATGAAGAGTCTTAATATTTGTAGACTATGAGTCCTACATGTCTGGGACTCTGTGATCGAGAATCAGGATTCTTTAATCATGAGTCCCACACATTTTGGGTACCGGGGTCAAAAGTTCCACTGGTTTGGGACTTTTCGATATGAATTTCATATCGATGAATTCTGATGTCCGATTGCTCATCAGATTTGGAATCTATATTTATGAGAGATTTAATTAATGATTTGATCACTAATTAACTCAATTTGATTGAGTAATTATTTTTGGATCAAGTCCAATTGAATTGGATTCAGTTGGGTTTGACCCGATTAGGTTAAGAGTTGACCTAATCGTCGAGATGGTTTGGTCCCTGATTTGATCAGGGGTTGGGCTTAGTCAATTCCTGATTTGATTAAGATTTTATTGAGCTTAATTAATCTTAATTAAGTTAGGTTTAATTTAGTCTAATTATGCTTAACCTATTTTGATTAGGTTGGTTCAATTAAGATTAAACCACCATTTGAATTTGAATCCCTGCGCCACTTCATATCTCTGTGCCCATTTGAATTCACGAGAAGGAACTTCTCATGAATTTTCTCTCACGCAAAGCCCTTCCCATGCCCCACATTTGTGCACCATATAGGTGGATAAGGATGGTTGGTTGGCCATTCAAATTCAAAAGAAAGTTTGAATTTGAATGAGCAACCAATCCATGCGCCATGTTCTTATCTTCTTTAGCACCCCATTTCTTACACGAGAAAGAGTTTCTCATGAAACCTTTCCATGCACAAAGCAGCCACGCACCTTTTCTTCTCATGCCCAAGTGGATAGGGATGAGTTGGTTTGCATTTGAATTCAAATTTGATTTGAATTCAAATGTGCAACCACTTATCTTTATCCTCTCACACGGATAAGACACGTTTTGAACTATTTTAAAAGAGATAGGGAGGTGGGGCATGCGTAGAAATTTTTTGTGAGAGAAAGTGGGGCATGAGGAACCCTTGTGCATGAGTAGGAAGTCTAAAACTTTCAAGAGAAAAAGAAAGAAAAGAAAGAAAATTGGGTGCAGGGTTTTCAGTGTGTTACCTAGGGTTTTAGCCTGGGGTTCAGGAAGTGAGTGTAGGAACCAGATCTAGGGTTTCAGGGTTAGATCTTGAAAAAGAGGGTTAGATCTTGAAACTTTTTCAAGATCATACAGCGGAAGACTAAAATAAATCAAAATTTATTTTCTAAGATCAGAAAATCCCTAGATCTAAGATCCTATTACATGATTATTACATGGCATTAAATCAGAAATTAAAATATATAAATATAGTATGAACTACATGTTGATCATATCAACATATTTCTATACTACATCTAATGTATGTATTAAACAATAGATCAGATCTATTACCTTGCAAGTTAGACGTTCTAACCTTGCTGATCTGGGCTTGAGGATGATGTTGCAAGCCGCACACGCGTCCGGCCTCTAGGAGTCATCCACACGAGCCCACGAATCTCGATCAGAAGTCCTGCTTCAGGAAATCAGCACAGTATGCTAGTACTGCGCTGATCCTTCTTTGATGGTTGATCAGGTGCCTCCTTCTTCTTGATTTGGACTCTTCTAAAGATGGAAAGTAAACGGAGGAGTTTCAGATCTGAGACACTCTCAGAAAACTCAAGATGGAGGGAGGAAAGATATGAAAACAAAAACCCAAGAAGAAGACCCTCTTCTTCTTCACGTTTTTCTCTCTAGACATCCAAACTTGCATCTTTTATATCTCCACGACCTAAAGGTATTTCTCTTTGATTTTTGGATGGCACAAAGGTCTCTCAAATCTCTAATTTTTCCTAAAAGTTTACAAAGAAACTCATCTTATATAGAGAGATATGATAGAGTCCTTGTCTAGGTCAAACACCTAGTCAAGGCTTATCCAAACATGGCAAGTTAAGGGATGCCCAACTCTTGAGCACCTCCTTAATATTTTCATGCATGGATCATCAGAAAAGGGTACACAATGTATACCCTAAAAGCCACAAAAATATCAAAAAAAATTTGGATAAATTCGGTACAAAATTGAAAGAGTTTTGGATTTCTAAAACTCTATCTCATAGAATTTGAAATCCAAACTTATTCCCTTTAGATTTGATCCAAACCACCTTCCATGTAAGAAAGAAGAGAGGAGACCTTTTGTGAATGTGGGAGAGATCTGGGAGAGGGCTTTTGTCACACAAAATAAGTGGAGATTGGCGTTGAATAAGAGAGAGGGCGTGGAGAAGGATTATGTGGCGCAAGGTGGAATCCTAGTCTTACTAGGATTCTGTCTTATGACTTGTTTTAATTTGGTTTCCCAAACCAAATCAAATCAAAATTAGATCAACCTAATTAAAATAGGTCTTAACCCAATTAATAACCTAATTTAATCAGATTAAATTAGATTTAAATCTGATTTAATTTTCTAATCAAATTAGAAATTAGATTGACCCAAGTCCTAGTTGAACTAGGACTAGTTTTTCCTTGCACTTGGCTTATCCAATAAACGAATTAGACTTGATCCAATCAAGCCCAAAATAAATCTAATTAAATTATATTTAATTAAATTTAATCTCAGTCCATTGGCTTAATCAAATTAAGCCAATTAGCAATCGAATTGCTAATCGATCCTCCTGCAACACTTGCACTGGGTTAAATGTCAATCGTATTGATCATTTAACCCTAGAACGATTCTTAATCATTGATCAACCATCTGATCGGATCATGAACTCTAATGTGTGTGACCTTATAGGTCTGAACCTAAGCCGGTAGCATAGGAATAAATTCCTATACCAATCGAAGTGACAATCTAGCAATGGTACCCGACGATCGGATAGGTCGAATGTGTAGAACAACATCCTTAGAACCCATGCGGATATAGTTTTCATATAATTCATCTCCTTGACCAAAATGATCATAGGATACCCCAGAGTTTAACTATCAACTCTGATCAGGTTGTCCACATTGTATTTCAAAATATCAAATCCATCTGATGGATTACCCTAGCCAAGGTTTTGCTAAATTGAAATACAGTGACTCATTCTTCTCCAACTCTTGGAGTGGTCAATCCCATCTCGATCACACTCTGACTTCGCAAGTACTTGACTGTGCCCAGAAGCCTTCCATCCCTGAATTAGAAATTCAGTTAGTCTAGTACCAAAGCACAGTGAGTTGCTTGCAAGTCACTGAGGCGATCTCAAGTCTAAGGGATACTTATACCTATATCCCATCAGAGACATTCTCGACAGCAGAATACTCTGGAGTTGGTCACGTTCAATGACGATGTACCCTTACATCTCACCTGTATGCCATACCAGTGTCTCCACACTCCTTGGTTAAGAGGACAACCAACCTATATGGCCTACAGTGACCTATGCTCGATAGAAGCTGTCGTCCTTATTAATAGCTTATCATTTGGTCGTGAACAGTTTTAAGGACTAATCGATAAATCCTCTCTTTATCGAACTTAAATAGTCCTAAGGACTTCATCATAATAACGGAGTTCATTAGAAGATGAAAGCTTATGATGAAGATGCCAAATATATTTTATTTATTAACAAATCAATTACAATACTTGGTTGCTCAACCGTCAACAGCTTGACGATTGGCTTTTTGGGACAAATTTCCCAACAACTCCCACTTGTCCTAAAGCCACTCGGCACAGTATCTAATACCCATCTTCGACTTGTGGTTGTCGAACTCTTTTATTGCCAGGGCTTTAGTGAAGGGGTCGGCTAGGTTCTCTTTTCCGTCGATCTTCTGAAGGTCGACGTCACCTCGATCCACGATCTCTCGGACCAGGTGGAAGCGGCGCAAGTTGTGCTTCGTCCGCTGATGTGCTTTGGGTTCCTTCACCTGAGCTATGGCACCAGTGCTGTCGCAGTAGAGCAGGACTGGACCATCGAGGGAGGGTGCTACTCCGAGCTCGTTGATGAATTTCCTCAGCCACACAGCTTCCTTCGCGGCATCTGATGCTGCGATGTACTCCGCTTCACAAACAGAGTCTGCCACAGTATGCTGCTTGGAACTCTTCCAGCAGATGGCTCCACCATTCAGAGTAAAGGTATAACCTGACACACTCCTGCTGTCATCATGGTTAGATTGGAAGCTGGAGTCTGTGAACCCCACAAGTTTCAGATCTGACTCGCCATAAACCAACCATTGGTCCTTAGTATTTCTTAAATACTTAAGGATGGCTTTAACCACTTTTCAGTGATTTTCTCCAGGATCAGATTGGTATCTACTCACTACTCCTAGTGAGTATGCCACATCTGGTCTTGTACATGTCATGGCGTACATGATAGATCCCATGGTTGAAGCATATGGGACTCTACTCATACGCTCTCTCTCTTCAGGAGTTGTCGGATAATCCTTCTTAGAGAGAGAAATTTCATGGCCTATCGGTAGATAGCCCTTCTTGGAATTCTCCATGCTGAACCTCTTCAGCACAGTGTCTATGTACATGGACTGGGATAACCCAAGCATCCTTTTAGATCTATCCCTATAGATCTTCATCCCTAGGATGTAGGATGCTTCACCCAAATCCTTCATGGAGAACTGTGATGACAACCAAACTTTTATTCTCTGTAGTGCGGGGATGTCATTTCCGATTAAGAGAATGTCATCCACGTACAAGACAAGGAATACCACAACTGGACCATTTGCCCATTTATAGATGCAGGGCTCTTCTCCATTCTTAATGAAGCCATACGTTTTGATCACCTTATCAAAATGCATGTTCCAACTCCGAGATGCTTGCTTCAGTCCATAAATGGATCTCTGAAGCTTGCACACCTTGGACTCATCTGTGGATGTAAACCCTTCAGGTTGTATCATATACACCTCTTCAGTCAGCTCTCCATTCAGGAAAGCTGTCTTTACATCCATCTGCCAGATCTCATAATCCAGATGGGCAGCTATTGCAAGCATTATTCGAATAGATTTGAGCATTGCCACAGGGGAAAACGTCTCGTCATAGTCAATACCATAACGTTGACGATACCCCTTGGCAACCAGACGGGCTTTATAGGTCTCTACCTTTCCGTCTGCGCCCCTCTTCCTTTTGAAGACCCATTTACACCCAATGGGTTTAACCCCTTCAGGTGGGTCAACCAATGTCCATACATCATTGACCTTCATGGACTCCATTTCGGATTTCATGGCTTCAAGCCATTTCTCGGAATCAGGTCTCTGCATAGCATCCATATAGGTGATCGGATCCTCATTATTCTCATCAAGTTCGATGGGATCACCGTCCCGGACCAAGAAAAGAAACCATAGTATCTGTCCGGCTGACGCGGTACTCTATCGGATCGCCTTAGTGGTGCAGGTATATTGGGCTCCGGATGTGATCTAATCATATCCGACTCAGGTTCAGCTATTGATGTCGGTCCTTCTACCTGTTGAACTTCATCAAGTTTAACCTTAGAGGCAACGGTTCCTTCACCAAGGAACTCCTTTTCTAAAAAGATTGCCTTAAGGCTGACGAACACCTTTTGTTCATCAGCATGGTAGAAAAAATATCCTTTTATCTTTTTGGGATACCCTATGAATGAGCATTTGTCAGACCTAGGTCCAAGTTTGTCTGTGACTAATCGTTTGACATAGGTCGGGCACCCCCAGACCCTAAGGTGTGAAAGTACTGGCTTACGCCCTGTCCATATCTCATATGGAGTCTTAATTACAGACTTACTTGGAATCCTATTTAACAGATAACAGGCCGATTCGAGTGCATATCCCCAGAAGGATATCAGCAAGCTAGCAAAAACCCATCATGGATCAGACCATGTCTAACAGAGTCTGATTCCTCCTTTCAGACACACCATTATGCTGTGGTGTTCCTGGAGGAGTCCATTGGGAGAGAATCCTATTCTCTCCTAGATATATGAGAAATTCACTAGAAAGGTACTCTCCTCCTTGATCAGATCGAAGAATTTTAATACTCTTTCCAGTTTATTTTTCTACTTCACTTCAGAATTATTTGAACATTTCAAATGAATCCGACTTATGTTTCATCAGATAGACATATCCATATCGGGATAGGTCATCCGTGAAAGTTATGAAGTAGAAATATCCACCTCTAGCACTGGTGCTCATGGGCCCACATACATCAGTATGTACTAGGCTCAAGAGCTCAGTAGCTCTCTCACCTTTTCCAGTAAAAGGTGACTTGGTCATTTTACCAAGAAGACAGGACTCACAGGTTGGAAGTGATTCACAATCACTAACTTCGAGGATTCCCTCTTGAGTCAACCTGTTTATTCTGTTCTTGTTTATATGACCTAGCCTACAGTGCCATAAGTAGATATCTGACACACTATCTAATCTAGGGTGCTTGCCAGTAGAATAGACTCTTATCAGGCTTGACCTTTTTGGTCTGGCTCTGCACTGATGTCCTAGCCTGAGCTTGCACCTTCTTTACTTTCTTCTTCTTGTTCTTCTTCCCTTTCTTAAAAGGTCGAGAATCAGAAGATGAACCTCCCACTAAATTCACCGACTCCTTGTGAAGTTGGTGATCCTTCTCAAAGTTCTGAAGCAACCCCAGTAACCCGTGGTAGTTCTCTTCAGGCTTTGTCATTCTATAATGAGTGAGGAATGGGAGATAAGACTTGGGCAGCGAGTTCAGTATTGCATCTTTCCCAAGCTGCTCATGCAAGGAAAAGTCGAGCTTGCTCAATCATTCCATCAGCTCGATCATGTACAATACATGATCAGTGACAGAGGCACCATCCCGCATTTTGGCGTTGAAGATGGCACAACTAGTCTTGTGCCTCTCTACATCATCGGGTGTGCCAAAGGCATCCTCCAACACTTGAAGCTTGTCCTTTGGCTGAGCCGTCTCGATTCTGCGACTGAACTCGTCGCTCATGATAGCCAGCATGATACAGCACACCGTGGTCCGATCACTGAGCCACTTCTGGTAAGTGTCTCTGATTGTTCCACGTGCATTAACAGCTGACTCCTCAGGTGCAGGATCTATTATCACATATAGGATCCGTTCATGCTCCAGGACTATCTTCAACTTTCGGTACCAGCTACTGAAGTTGGATCCCACCAACTTATCATTGTCCAACAATGATCGGAGCGATAGGGAAGTGGCCATATTTGCACAAAGGAGAACCATAACCTAATTAGTAATTGATTCATTAAACCTAAAGATTTGGACTTTAATCAAAAGGTTTCTCCCACTATTTTATTCAAATTGGTAGCCTCTACCTCCAACTCGAGGAATTACCCTAATTCCTTAGCGGGTACTAGAATCCACTTAGACTGCACACAAGCCCAACTTTGGTTGGTCAACCCATGTACATCTAAGGGTAGGTTCATAACCAATTGTTTCTCTAAACAATTTCTAGTAATTTTAATTTTGCCCCAGAAACCCTAATCAGTAGGCTTTGGCCTCCACTGTAAGGATTCGGTTAGGTCCAACCATTAACATGATCATACTTGGTGTATCTAACCAACGAATGATTAAGCCCAACTTTGGTTGGCTCACCTAACCACCATTAGAGAGACACTTCCAAGTCATCATATGATGAGTGATAATTCCATTAGTCAACAAGCACCAGGCCTTTGGGTCTGCAATGATTATTGAGTTAATGGACTCATTATCAAACACCTTAATGGGAGGCTATGACTCAGTTATCTCCATAACTTTGTCATTTTAAGGACCTAATAATTTTAGAGGATTTAAATAATTTAGAGGATGAGGTCAGATGAACCAGCTTATCATGATCCTCCCACTGGCTTCACCAAGTCAGCTTAAGGGAGACCAGGGCTGGTCTAGGAGCACCTAAATCAGTCACACTGATTTACCTAGCTGACATGGGTCAGCTCGAATAGTCAAGTGATCCGATCAAAACATAATTTCATCAAGAGGCCAGGTAAGTTCGATCAGTGGGAGGGTCTGCCAAAGCTTGCCTTAGACACCATCAGAAATGGCCAGGTAAGCGGGCTCCCAATTAAAAACCACCGGTCTGGTTTATCTTAGACACCAACTGGTTTAATTAGTTTCGATTAGATCAACCTAACAGTTCGTGCTAGACCGCTTAGCCAAGAATCAAGTCCATTTGGTTCTCGTTAAAGATATGGACTTGACCAACTACAACTATTGTAATTGATCTAGAGAATCCTTGACCTAATCTAAGACAGCAATTGATTAGATTTAGTCAATTCTCTAATTAAGTCCATCTTTAATCTAACCATAGGTCTAACCCAATTAATGGACCTAATTCCCACTAACCCATTAACCCAATGTGTTATGATTTGTGTCTTAGGTTCTTCAATTCACAATCCTAGAACCTAATCAAACAACTTCTTAATTCTTAATTAAGTTTTAGGCTGAGGGTTGGGTTTGGCTTTTTTAAAAAATAATTTTCATATTTGTAAAATAATTTTACAATATGATTCTACCAATCATATTGCATGTTTGATTCATAATCAAGATACAAGTGAAATAAACATGAAACTACTTTAGATCTAATCTAAACAGGTTCATATAATTGAAATAATTTCAACTTTAAACAATTTCTTTGCATAAAAATTATTAACAAAGAGATTTTATTTCAGATTTAAACATCTTTTAAATCTAATAAATCATAAATTTAATCTAGATCATATCTAACAAATTTATGATTAAAGATAGATCTACACAAACTAGGACAACCTTTGCACTGTAAGGGGTAAACCTTACAGCAGGACAACCTTGCAGTTTGTGATTGATCTAAAATTTTAATTTTAGATTTAATAATCAGATTATAAATTAGATCTAATATAAAATATAATCTAAGTATGTATAAATAATCATGTAATAAAGAACCTATGCTCTGATACCAATTGTAGGAACCAGATCTAGGGTTTCAGGGTTAGATCTTGAAAAAGAGGGTTAGATCTTGAAACTTTTTCAAGATCATACAGCGGAAGACTAAAATAAATCAAAATTTATTTTCTAAGATCAGAAAATCCTTAGATCTAAGATCCTATTACATGATTATTATATGGTATTAAATCAGAAATTAAAATATATAAATATAGCATGAACTACATGTTGATCATATCAACATGTTTCTATACTACATCTAATGTATGTATTAAACAATAGATCAGATCTATTACCTTGCAAGTTAGACATTCTAACCTTGCTGATCTGGGCTTGAGGATGATGTTGCAAGCCGCATACGCGTCCGGCCTCTAGGAGTCGTCCCCACGAGCCCACGAATCTCGATCAGAAGTCCTGCTTCAGGAAATCAGCACAGTATGCTAGTACTGCGCTGATCCTTCTTTGATGGTTGATCAGGTGCCTCCTTCTTCTTGATTTGGACTCTTTCAAAGATGGAAAGTAAAAGGAGGAGTTTCAGATCTGAGACACTCTCAGGAAACTCAAGATGGAGGGAGGAAAGATATGAAAACAAAAATCCAAGAAGAAGACCCTCTTCTTCTTCACATTTTTCTCTCTAGACACCCAAACTTGCATCTTTTATATCTCCATGACCCAAAGGTATTTATCTCTGATTTTTGGATGACACAAAGGTCTCTCAAATCTATAATTTATCCTAAAATTTCACGAAGAAACTTATCTTATATAGAGAGATATGATAGAGTCCTTGTCTAGGTCAAACACCTAGTCAAGGCTTATCCAAACATGGCAAGTTAAGGGACGCCCAACTCTTGAGCACCTCCTTCATATTTTTGTGCATGGATTACCAGAAAAGGGTGTACAATGTATACCCTAAAAGTCACAAAAATTCCAAAAAAAATTTGAATAAATTCGGTGCAAAATTGAAAGAGTTTTGGATTTCTAAAACTCTATCTCATAGAATTCGAAATCCAAACTTATTCCTTTTAGATTTGATCCAAACCACCTTCCATGTAAGAAAGAAGAGAGGAGACCTTTTGTGAACGTGGGAGAGATCTGGGAGAGGGCTTTTGTTGCACAAAATAAGTGAAGATTGGCGTTGAATAAGAGAGAGGGCGTGGAGAAGGATTATGTGGCGCAAGGTGGAATCCTAGTCTTACTAGGATTCTGTCTTATGACTTGTTTTAATTTGGTTTCCCAAACCAAATCAAATCAAAATTAGATCAACCCAATTAAAATAGGTCTTAACCCAATTAATAATCTAATTTAATCAGATTAAATTATATTTAAATCTGATTTAATTTTCTAATCAAATTAGAAATTAGATTGACCCAAGTCCTAGTTGAACTAGGACTAGTTTTTTCTTGCACTTGGCTTATCCAATAAACCAATTGGACTTGATCCAATTAAGCTCAAAATAAATCTAATTAAATCATATTTAATTAGACTTAATCTCAGTCCATTGGCTTAATCAAATTAAGCCAATTAGCAATCGAATTGCTAATCGATCCTCCTGCAACACTTGCACTGGGTTAAATGTCAATCGTATTGATCATTTAACCCTAGAACGATTCTTAATCGTTGATCAACCATCTGATCGGATCATGAACTCTAATGTGTGTGACCTCATAGGTTCGAACCTAAGCTGGTAGCATAGAAAAATTTTTTTATACCAATCGAAGTGACCATCTAGCAATGGTACCCGACGACCGGATAGGTCGAATATGTAGAACAACATCCTTAGAACCCATGCGGATATAGTTTTCATATAATTCATCCCCTTGACCAAAATGATCATAGGACACCCCAGAGTTTAACTATCAACTCTGATCAGGTTGTCCACATTGTATTTCAAAATATCAAATCCATCTGATGGATTACCCTGGCCAAGATTTTGCTAAATTGAAATACAGCGACTCATTCTTCTCCAACTCTTGGAGTGGTCAATCCCATCTCGATCACACTCTGACTTCGCAAGTACTTGACTGTGCGCAGAAGCCTTCTGTCCCTGAATTAAAAATTCAGTTAGTCCAGTACCAAAGCACAGTGAGTTGCTTGCAAGTCACTGAGGCGATCTCAAGTCTAAGGGACACTTATACCTATATCCCATCAGAGACATTCTCGACAGTAGAATACTCTGGAGTTGGTCACGTTCAATGATGATGTACCCTTACATCTCACCTGTATGCCATACCAGTGTCTCCACACTCCTTGGTTAAGAGGACAACCAACCCATATGGCCTACAGCGACCTATGCTCGATAGAAGCTGTCGTCCTTATTAACAGCTTATCATTTGGTCGTGAACAATTTTAAGGACTAATCGATAAATCCTCTCTTTATCGAACTTAAATAGTCCTAAGGACTTCATCATAATAACGGAGTTCATTAGAAGATGAAAGCTTATGATGAAGATGCCAAATATATTTTATTTATTAACAAATCAATTATAATACTTGGTTGCTCAACCGTCAACAGCTTGACGATTGGCTTTTTGGGACACATTTTCCAACAGTGAGAAGGTGAGCTACGAGTGTCGTGTGCCCACCAAATTTTAGGGAGAGATTTATCAACCTCTCAAGCACACTTGCTGATGATCTAGAGCATTCCAGAAGTATCGAAGGAGTTCGATCAGCATCGACTGTCGAAAGGGCTCTACAACAAGCTAGCACTCGTGAGGAGCTGATCAGATCGGGAGCTTCGTGTGGACGATCTGCAGAGGTCAGACATACTGTGTGGCTGTGTTGTGATGATCAGATCCTCCCGATGGTGATCAAATTGCAAAGATCGACTATCCGCATAAAGGTATTGTGTTCTAAACACAGAACAGTAAATTATTTACTGTTCGAATTTGAATTTCAAATTTAAATGCATGCATGCTATATATCATATTTAGATCCTAGTATAGGATAAATACATATTAATTAATTAGATTAATTAATTATTTTTACTGTAAAATAGAAATTTTGAAAAAGTTTTAAAATTACCATTTTACCCCTACACTCAAATTTCGCTTCAAACCATCAGATCAGATAGGAACCTCTAATGTGTGTGACCCCACAGGTTCGAACCTAAGCTGGTAGTACAGGAACCAATTTCTGTACTAATCAAAGTGACCATCTAGCAATGGTACCCGACGTTCGGATAGATCGAATAGTCACAATCGCAACACTCGGAACCTACGTGAATATGGTTATTGTATAATTCATCCTTTTGACCCCTATGTTTAGGACGACTCAGGGTTAAACTGTCAACCCTAATTAGATCATCCGAATCATGCTCAACTCAAACAGTCCTATGACTCCTCACTAGGACTATCCTGGCCAAGGTTTTGCTAAATTGAAACACGACTGTACACAGCTCCTGAACTGGAGTGGTCAATCCCATCTTGACATACGCATCGACAAGTCAAGTACTTGACTACACCCAGCATCCTTCCGTCATTGAATTAGAAATTCAGGTAGTCCAATGCCTAAGTGCAGTGAGTTACTTGCAAGTCATCGTGGTGGTCTCAGGTCGGAGGGACAATTATGCCCATATCCCATCGGAGCAAATCTTGACAGCAGAAATAGCTCCGGAGTCGGTCACGTTCAGTGCAAATGTATCCTTATATCTCACCTGTATGCCATACCAGTGTCTCCACACTCCTTGGTTAAGAGGACAACCAACCTATATGGCACACAATGATCTATGCTTGATAAACATTGTTGTCCTTGGTAACAACGTATCATTTGATCGCGAACAGGTTTAAGGACTAAATGACAAATCCTCCTTTGTTGAGTCTAAATAGTCTTAAGGACTTCACCACAACACAGGAGTTCATTAGAAGATGAAACAATTTATGTTGAAAAATACCAAAATAACTTTTATTTATTTATAATTCATATACTAATACAAGAATAAGCACAACCGTCAATAGACTGATGATTGACTTTGGGACACTATTCCCAATAATTTTTTACTTGGCCTAAAGCCAATCGGTGCAGTATCTAATACCCATCTTCGACTTGAAGTCATCAAACTCTTTCACCGCAATGGCTTTAGTGAATGGGTCGGCCAGGTTCTCCTTCCCGTCGATCTTTTGAAGGTCGACGTCACCTCTATCCATGATTTCCCGGATGAGATGGTAGCGACGCAGAATATGCTTCATCCGCTGGTGTGCCTTCGGTTCTTTCTCCTGAGCAATGGCTCTAGAGCTGTCACAGTAGAGCAGAACTGGACCAACAAGGGAGGGTGCTACTCCGAGCTCGGTGATGAATTTCTTCAGCCACACCATTTTTTTGATGGCATCTGATGCAGCGACATACTCTGCCTTGCAAACTGAATCAGCCACAGTGTATTGCTTGGAACTCTTCCAGCAGACAGCCCCACCATTAAGGATAAAAATAAATCCCGACATACTCTTGTTGTCATCATGATCAGACTGAAAACTAGAGTCTGTAAATCCTATAAGTCTCAAGTCTGATTCACCATAAACAAGTCACTGGTCCTTAGTATTTCTTAAATACTTCAGGATGGTTTTAACAACCTTCCAGTGATTCTCTCCTGGATCAGATTGGTATCTACTCACTACCCCTAGTGAGTATGCCATATCTGGTCGTGTACATGTCATGGCGTACATGATAGATCCCACTATCGAAGCATATAGAATTCTATCCATACGCTCTCTCTCTTGAGGTGTTGTCGGACAATCCCTTTTCGAGAGAGAAATTTCATGGCCTATCGGTAGATAGCTTTTCTTGAAATTCTTCATGCTGAACATCTTCAGCATAGTATTAATGTATGTGGACTGGGATAAGCCAAGCAACCTTTTAGATCTATCCTTATAGATCCTCATCCCTAGGATGTAGGAAGCTTCTCCCAGATCCTTCATGGAGAACTGTGACGACAGCCAAATATTTATTCCCTGTAATGCAGGGATATCATTTCCGATTAAGAGAATGTTATCCACATACAATACAAGAAATAATACTACTGGACCATTAGCCCACTTATAAATACAGGGCTCTTCTCCGTTCTTAACGAAGCCATATGTCTTGATCGTCCTATCAAAACGTATGTTCCAACTCTGAGATGCCTGCTTAAGTCCATAAATGGACCTCTGTAGCCTGCACACCTTAAACTCATCTGTGGATTGAACCCTTCAGGTTGTATCATATACACCTCCTCATCCAGCTCTCCGTTTAGGAAAGCTGTCTTCACATCCATCTGCCAGATTTCATAGTCCAGATGGGTAGCTACCGCAAGCATAATCCGAATGGATTTGAGCATTACCACAGGAGAAAACGTCTCATCATAGTCTATACCATAATGTTGACGATATCCCTTGGCAACCAGACGGGCTTTATAGGTCTCCACCTTTTCATCTGCGTCTCTCTTCCTTTTGAAGACCCACTTACACTCTATGGGTTTTACTCCTTCGGATGGGTCAACCAATGTCCACACATCATTGACCTTCATGGACTTCATTTCGGATTTCATGGCCTCTAGCCATTTCTCAGAGTCAGGTCTCTGCATTGCATTCATGTAGGTGATCGGATCCTCATCATTTTTATCAAGTTCGACAGGATCGCCATCTCGAATCAAGAAACCATAGTATCTATCCGGTTGACGTGGAACTCTACCAGATCGCCTTAAGGGTGCAAGAACAATAGGCTTCGGATTTGATCTAACCAAATCTGGTTCAGGTTCAGCAACTTATGTCGATTTTTCCACCTGCCGAACTTCCTCAAGTTCGACTTTATAGGCAACAGTCCTTTCACCAAGGAACTCCTTTTCCAAAAAGATTGCCTTAAGACTGACAAACACCTTTTGCTCATCAGCTAGGTAGAAATAATACCCTTTGGTCTCTTTTGGGTACCCTACGAAATAATACTTGTCAGACCTAGGTCCAAGCTTATCCGTAATTAAACGTTTAACATAAGTTGGACACCCCCAAACCCTAAGGTGCGAGAGTACTGGCTTACGTCCTATCCATATCTCATATGGCATTTGGGTTACAGACTTACTCGAAACTCTATTTAGAAGGTAACAAGCTGATTCGAGCGCATATCCCCAGAGAGAGATCGGCAGACCAGCAAACCCCATCATGGATCGAACCATGTCCAATAAGGTCCGATTCCTCCTTTCAGACACACCATTATGCTGTGGTGTTTCAGGAGTTCACAGAGAGAGAATCCCATTCTCCCCAAGATATGTCAGAAACTCATTGGAAAGGTATTCACCTCCTCGATCAGATCGAAGAGTTTTAATACACTTCCCAGTTTATTTTTCTACCTCATTTCGAAATAGTTTGAACATTTCAAACGACTCTGACTTATGCTTCATTAAGTAGACATACCCATACCTCGATAGGTCGTCTGTGAAGGTTATGAAATAGAAATATCCACCTCTTGCACTTGAGCTCATGGGTCCACATACATCAGAATGTACCAGACCCAAGAGTTCACTGGCTCGCTCACCTTTTCCAGTAAAAGGTGACTTGGCCATCTTTCCAAGAAGACAGGACTCACAGGTTGAAAGTGATTCACAATCATCAACTTCAAGAATTCTTTCTTGAGCCAACCTGTTTATCCTATTCTTATTGATATGACCTAGCCTACAGTGCCAAAGGTAGACTTCTGACATATTATCCATTCTAGGACATTTACCGAAGGTTTGAACTACATTAACAGGCTATGATAGTAAGTCAATTCCATTATTTAGTTGTCCAACAAACATTGTAACACCATTCAAAATGATATTGCAAATATTTTCTTTTATTAAAAATTCATAACTGTACATGGCCAAAAGGCCTACAGAAATAATATTTAATAAAAAACTTAGACAATAGTGACATTCACTCAGAATTACATTACGAGAACTGATTACAAGGTTTATGATTCCTAAAGCTAGAACTGAAACTATGCTTCCATCTCCAACGTTCAGGAACCTCTCACCTTCATCAAATCTCCTACTGACCTGTAGACCCTGCATCGAATTACAGATATGATAAGGGCTTCCGATATCCAATACCCACGCAGTAGTATCACAAATGGAAAAGTTGCAAGGTATTATCATATAATTACCTTGCTTCTTCTTCGACTTGTTTGGGTCCAGGGAGGCAATGTATAGAGGACAGTTCCTCTTCCAGTGCCCCTGCTTCTTGCAAAAGAAGCACTCTGCCTGGCTCTGGTCAAGCTTGCGCTTCTTGGTCTGACCCTGTGCAGACGTCCCAGCATGCGGCTGTACCTTCTTGTTCTTCTTCTTCTTGTTCTTCTTTCCTTTCTTAAAGGGTCGACAATCAGAAGAAGACCCTCCCACAACATTCACTGACTCCTTATGGAGCTGGTGATCCTTCTCAAAGTTCTGCAGCAACCCCAACAAGCCGTGATAGTTCACTACAGGCTTTGTCATCCGAAAATGAGTAAGAAAGGAGAGGAAGGACTTGGGCAAAGAATTAAGGATCGCATGCTTAGTGAGCTTCTCGTGCAAGGAAAAGACCAATTTACTTAGGTGCTCAATCATTTCGATCATGTACAGTACATGATCGGTGACAGAAGCCCCATCCCTCATCCGAGCATTGAAAATGGCACAACTAGTTTTGTGCCTTTCAACGTCGTCAGGCATGCCAAAGGAGTCGTTCAACATTTGAAGCATCTCCAGTGGTTCGGTAGTCTCGAACCTACGGTTGAACTCATCATTCATTGTCGCCAGCATTATACACCGAACGGTGGTGCGGTCGTTGAGCCACTTCTGGTAAGTATCTCAGACCGCCCCTCTAGCATTCGGAGCTGGCTCCTCGAGTGTCAGATTCGTTACTACATAAAGGATCCGCTCATGCTCAAGGATAATTTTCAATTTTTGATACCAGCTATTGAAATTAGGTCCCATGAGCTTGTCATTATCTAATAATGATCAGAGCGACAGAGTAGTGGCTATAGCTGCATAAAGAAAAACCAGACCTTTATTAGTACATAAATTATTAATACTAAAGACTTGGACTTTAGTCTAAAGTTTCTTCCAGTATTTTTACGAATTGGTAGCCTCAACCTCCAATTCGAGAAATTACTTTAATTCCTTAGTGGGTACTAGAATCTACATAGATTACACACGAGCCCAACTTTGGTTGGTCAACCCATGTGCATCTATGGGTAGGTTCATAATCAGTTGTTTCTCTAAACAACTTCTAGTAATTTATTTTGCCCCAGAACCTAATCAGTAGGCTTTGGCCTCCACTGAAAAGATCTGGTTAGGTCCAACCATTAACATGATTTGATTTGATGAATCGGACCAATAAATGATCAGGCTCGACTTTGGCCGGCCAACCTGACCACCATCAGAAAGACTCAACCAAATTATCTTACTATGAATGATAATTTCATTAGTCAATAAGCACCAGGCCTTTGGGCCTCCAGTGATTATTAAACTAATAGACTCATTATCCCTCACTTAATGGGAGGCTATGACTTAGTTATCACTATAACTTAATCATTTTTAGGGACCTAATAATTTTTGAGGATTTTATTAAAGGATAGAAGAGAAGAAATTAACCAACCAATTTCAATCCTCCCACTGACTTCACCAAGTCAGATTAAAAAGAATTTAATTAAAGCCGGCATTAGGAGCACCTAAATCAGTCATACTGATTTACCTAATGACATGGGTGAGCCCTAATCATCAAGTGATCTAATCAAAATCTAACTCATCAGGTTGGCCAGGTAAGTGAGATCAGTGGTGGGGATATGCCATTAACTCGTCAGAGATCGAATCAATGCGAGTAGCTCCCACTTAAAAACCACTGGTCAGATTGTCGAACTTACCTTAGACACCAACCGGTTCATTAGTTTTAATTTGATCAACTTAGTAAATAGGGTTCCACTGTGTAGCCATGAATTAAGTCCATCTTGGTCTAGTTAAAGACATGGACCCATTCAACTACAACTATTGGAGTTGAGTCTAGAGTATCCTTGACCTAATCTAATTCAACTTTTGATTAGATTTGACCGATTACTCTAATTTAATCCATTTCTTTAAGCTAACCTTAGGTCTAACCCAATTATGGACCTAATCCATCTAACCCATTGACCCACAAGTTTATGCAATTATCTTAGGTCTTAATTCATAATTTTAGACCAACTAGACAACACTTAATTCTTTTAATTAAGTATTTGGGCTGATGGGTCAGGGTTTGGTATTTCGAAAATAATTTTCAATTTTGAAAGGTTTTATTTTCTGTTCACCAAATGTGTTGACTCATTTCACAAACGGATCAGCACATTTCATAAACAGCAATCCTATTGCTAATTACATAACAGAAAATAACTCAATCAAAATAAATCATGAATATTTCTTTAGATCTAATCTAACACATTCATGATAAATTTTATAATTGAACCTTTACAATTAAGTCCTTTCACTGCTTCATCTGCATGGGATATAATCGCATTGGCACCCCTGCCGCCATAAGAGAACCCCATCGAATGGGAGGAGAGGGTCTTTAAACCCTACTATTCTCCTATGATCGGACGACCATGGCAACCAATCCAATTAGACTACTTGCTACTTGGATCAAGTATATCTAAATATACCAATTTTAAAATTTAAATTTCAAATTTCAAATTTTAAATAAATTTTAAATTTCAAATTTTAAATTTTTGAATTTTAAATTTTGAATTTAAACTTTTAGATTACTACTTAATCTATGCATGCAAATGTATATCATATTTTAGAACCTGCTCTGATATCATTTGTGGAAAAAATGGTGCAGTGGTAAAATGATAATTTTAAAACTTTTTAAAATTATAATTTTACAATAAAAATTATTAATTAATCTAATTAATTAATATATATTAACCCTACATAAGGATCTAAATATGATATATATAGTATATATTTAAATTTAAAATTTAAACTTCTACAGTAAATATTTTACTGTTATGTGTTCAGAACACATTACTTTCATGCGGATAGTCGATCATCGTAATCTAATCACCGTCAGAATGGTCTGATCATCGCAATACAGCCACACAGTATGTCTGACCTCTGTGGATCAACCACATGAAGCTCTCGATCTGATCGGCTCCTCACGAATACTAGTTCATCGCAGAACCCTTTCGATGGCTGATGCTGATCGAACTCCTTCGATCGATGTCTGTCGACTCCTCAGATACTCTGAATTATTAGCAAAGGTGCTTGAGAGATTGATGAAGCTCTTCCTAAAATTTGGTGGACTCACGACACTCGTAGCTCACCTTCTCACTTTTCAAACCCCAGGCAGAAACCCTAGGGTACTTACTGAAAACCTTGTGCCCACTTTTGTTTCTTTTCTTTTCTTTTCTCTCAGAAGTTTTTGAACTTTCAACTCATGCACAAGGCTTCCTCACACCCACTATTCTCTCTCAAAAAAATTCTACACATGCCCCACCTTCTCTTCTCTTTTAAAACAGTGCAAGACGCATCTTATCCGTGTGAGAGGATAAAGATAGGTGGTTGCTCACTTGAATTCAAATCGAATTTGAATTCAAATGCAAATCAACCCATCCTTATTCACTCTGGGTGAGAGAAGAGAGGAGGCGTGGGTTCTTTGTGCATGGAGAATTTACACAAGAAACTCTTTCTCGTGTAGATTAAATGGTGCACAAGATAAGGTGGGTGGCGCATGGATTAGTTGCCCATTCAAATTCAAACATCCTTTGAATTTGAATGGCCAACAAACCAATCTTTATCCAGATAAATGGTGCACAAGGGAGGGCGTGGGAAGGCTTCTACATGGGAGAAAATTCATGAGAAGTTGTTTCTTGTGAATTCAAATGGGTGCAGATAAGTGAGGTGGCACAGGGAGATGAGGTCAAAGTGGTTTCAACCTAATTCAGCCAACCTAATCAAAATAGGTTAGGCACAATTAGACTAAGTTAAACCCAATTTAATTAGGCTTAATTAGGCTCAATAAAATTTTAATCAAATCAGAAATTGACTAAGCCCAACCCCTGATCAGATCAGGGACCAAACCACCTTGGCAATTAGGTCAACACTTAACCTAATCGGGTCAAACCCAACTGAATCCAATTCAATTGGACTTGATCTAAAAATAATTACTTAATCAAATTGAGTTAATTAGTGATAAAATCACTAATTAAACTTCTCATAAATATTGAGTCCAAATTTGATGGGCAATCGGGCATCAGAGTCCATCGATATGAAACTCTGATCAAAAAGTCCCAAACCAGTGGGACTCTTGACCTCGATACCCAAAATGTGTGAAACTCATGATTAGAGAATCCTGATTCTCTATCATAGAGTTTCAGACACGTAGGACTCAAAGTCCACAAGCATTAGGATTCTTCACCAGCCATCAGATCAGATAGAAATCTCTAATGTGTGTGATCCCGCAGGTTCGAACCTAAACCGGTAGCACAGGAACCAATTCTTGTACTAATCAAAGTGACCATCTAGCAATGATACCCGACATCTGGATAGGTCGAATAGTCACAATCGCAACACTCAGAACCTACGTGAATTTGGTTATTGTATAATTCATCCTTTTGACCCCTGTGTTTAGGACGACTCAGGGTTAAACTGTCAACCCTGATTAGATCATCTGAATCATGCTCAACTCAAACAGTCCTGTGACTCCTCACTAAGACTACCCTGGCCAAGGTTTTGCTAAATTAAAATATGACTGCACACAGCTCCTGAATTGGAGTGGTCAATCCCATCTTGACACACGCACCGACAAGTCAAGTACTTGACTACACCCAGCATCCTTCCATCACTGAATTAGAAATTCAGGTAGTCCAGTGCCTAAGTGCAGTGAGTTGCTTGCAAGTCACTATGGCGGTCTCAGGTCGGAGGGACAGTTATACCCATATCCTATCGGAGCAAATCTTGACAGCAGAAATAGCTCCGGAGTCGGTCACGTTCAGTGCAGATATACCCTTACATCTCACCTGTATGCCATACCAGTATCTCCACACTCCTTGGTTAAGAGGACAACCAACCTATATGGCACACAACGACCTATGCTTGATAAACGTTGTTGTTCTTGGTAACAACGTATCATTTGGTCATGAACAGGTTTAAAGATCAAACGACAAATCCTCCTTTGTCGAGTCTAAATAGTCCTAAGGACTTCACCACAACACAGGAGTTCATTAGAAGATGAAACAATTTGTGATGAAAAATATCAAATTAATTTTTATTTATTTATAATTCATATACTAATACAAGAATGAGCACAACCGTCAACAGGCTGACAATTAGCTTTGGGATACTATTCCCAATAATATGTACATAGAGGAGGTGCTGAAGAGGTTCAGCATGAAAAACTCTAAGAGGAGTCTTTTGCCCCTTAGACATAGCATTCATCTTTTCAAGAAGATGTGCCCTGACACACCTGAGGAGACCCAGCGCATGAGCAAGATCCCTTATGCTTCGGCAATAGGGAGCCTCATGTATGCCATGTTATGTACATGCCCTGATATAACACTTGCTGTGAATGTCACAAATAGATATAAGGTGAATCCAGATGAAGAACACTGGATTGCTGTTAAAAATATTTTTAAGTACTTAAGAAGGACTAAGGATTTGATGTTGATCTTTGGTGGAGGATCGGAGCTGAAAGTTGAGGTATACATCAATTCTGACTTTATGGTTGATGTCGATAATAGAAAGTCTACATCGAGGTGTATCTTCTTTTGTAATGATGGTGCGGTTAGCTGGAAGAGTTCAAAGTAGCCAATCATTGTAGATTCAACCATGGAAGCCGTGTACATCGTCGCCTCTAAAGATGCTAAGGAAACTTTTTGGTTCAAGAAATTTGTTGCAGAGCTGTGTATGATGCCATCAGATGCCATTGCACTACACTGCGACAACAACAGCTCCATAGCCCTCGCTAATGGAGCCGAAGTTTCACCAAAAGTCCAAGCACATAGAGCGACGGTTTCACATCATACGCGAATATCTCGAGAAAAAATTTGTCGAGGTGCAGAGAGTCTACTCTATGCTGAATGTGGCAGACCCGCTAACCAAGCTTCTTAGCTAACAGAAGATCAAAGCTCACCTTGAGAAAATGGATCTTAGGTATATGGCCAATTGGCTTTAGGTCAAGTGGGAGTTTGTTGGATTTGTACCCTTAAAGCCAATTGTTGGCTGACACATTATGTAATTCTAGGGTCTAAACTTGTACTTGTAATCTTTTTATTATCAATAAAGAGCTTTTTCATTCTAATCATATTTATGTATCTATGATTTGTCCTAAAAATTAACAAAGATAATTTTTGTATATTCTTAAAGAGTTAAGAATTTGAGATATATATTAATTAGTGGTTAATTTCTAAATACTCTTGATCAATGGATCATCACGAAGGACAGTGATCCATCCATTTGTGATCGGTGCATGATTCACCTCTCTTGTAGGCAGATGAGTCTCGGTTCTACGGTATAGAGATATTAGGGTGAAGGTATAGGTAGTTGTTAGAGAACAACTTGCACTAAGCATGACCAACACGAGAACCACATGAATGTCTACTCACTCATCATTGGTCTTCTCGATGCTGCAGTGGTGTGAGTGATCCTTTGACCTGTGGTGCCATTGGCTATTTGCAGCGAGGCTACTGAGTTTGACTGCATGTTTTCTTGATCCCTAGCCATTTGGATCCTTGCTATATATGTTGACTTCAGTAGTTTGGAGTAGAATGCACCTAGATGGAATCTATCGACCTTGGTAGAAA
The DNA here is from genome assembly GCF_000442705.2 of Elaeis guineensis. Classification (NCBI taxonomy): domain Eukaryota; kingdom Viridiplantae; phylum Streptophyta; class Magnoliopsida; order Arecales; family Arecaceae; genus Elaeis; species Elaeis guineensis. Next base: position 40,311,566 of record NC_025993.2, read on the forward strand.
AAAAGAAGTCCTATGCGATTTGCAAGACTGAGTTCAGAAAGTTTTTGACCAAAGCAAGTGTGAATACTGAAAAAGTATTTCCACAGGATTCACAAATAAACTCAAAGTCGAGCCAATTTAGCATATAACTTACGAGGGGTCTGACGAGTTCTCCATGACCTCCGTCAAATCGGGACTCACAACAGAAGGACTGAATCATACGATAATTGCACCTTAAGGTTCATACTTTCATTCTACTAGGTTGTCATTATATATTGCTAGGTGTCACTGATGGATTGTGAGACTCATCGGGCATCATCTTGATGATCGATGACTCTCGAAGGATAGAATTGAAAATGCTCCAATCCATTGAAAAGAATTTCAATGATATTGTGATGGAGATCACAATATATCTCACTACTAGATAGAATGAAATCTATGGGATCACACACTAAGAGATTTAATCTCGAATTTGCCAATTGGGCTTATGAAGTTCAAATTGGGTTAGGGTTTATTGAAATCCTATTAGGTTTATGAGAACCATGCTAGGATATGGTTAAACTTAATTCTTCTCAGAACTTCGATTTGATCGAGTCCATAGCCTTGAACCTAACCTAAATCCATTTGGATTCAATTGGGCTCTTAATTGTGAGCCCAAGAAGATTTGATTAAGTCAATTAGTTGACATAATTATCCTAATATTATCTCTTCTTTATCTCTTAATTATCTCTAAGTGTGCATGTGGAATTGAAGGAAAGAGGGAGGCACAATTTTCTCTTTTTGGCAAGACCAAGGGGCACCAACCCCCTGAATTTGGCAAGTGGGGCTCGCCCCCTTCTCATGTATGGCATGGAGGAGAGAGAGGTGGGGCCATGCCCCTTTCTTATTTGGTTAGAAATCTTTTTGTGGGGCACCAAGAGTTGGCGCCCCAACTACCTAATATGTATTCCTATGACACTTCTTGTACATGCTTAAAGGGGCTGATCATATATCATTTTTATCTAGTTGTAATTAGTATAAATCAGATTAAAAAGGCAGAGGATTCTTATGAGATAAGGATCTATCTTTTTAAGATAAATGGATTCCTATTTTATGTCAGGATAGTGCTTATATAAAGGGTATGTCTTTAGGATTTCTAGCTAATTAATTTTTGATGAAAAATCTCTCTCTCTCTCTCTCTCCCTTCTCCATGCCTCCTCTCCTCCCTCTCTTCTCTTCCATGCCTAAGAGTTGGGTGTCTCCTTTTTCACATGCCAAGAGGTAGTGCTTTGTGTCTTCAAGAGTGAAGATCGAGGAGAAGAAGAAAAAGGCTGCTGATCAAGGAGTTGATCTTGCAGTCCAGATCAAGGTGTTGATCAAAATATTTAAGGCTAAAATTCTTCTTAGGAAGAAAAATCTTCTACAAAGAGAAATCAGTTTAAGATTGATCCCGATGGATACTCATAGAGGTTGAATACGTATGTGGCTCGAGCATCTACGAATCTATGATCATCAGAAGCAGTGAATATTTACCCGTGCCAAGGTAATGAGATCTGATCTCATATTTATTTTTAAATTTTTGATTGTATATATGTGTTTTCTCCTGGGCTTAGGTAGGATTAGATTTGATCTATTGCATGTGGGGATTAAAGGGTTTAACTAGTTTATTTTTTGCTGCAGTTTTTTAAAGTTTTTGAAATCTCACATGCTGCCTACCTGATTTTCTAACAAATTGAACTCAATTAGTATTAATTAAATTTAATTAAATTAAATCTGATTTAAATTAATTAAGACTTAATCCTTAATTTAATCAGCCCCAATAAAATTATAATATTTATAATTAAGTCTCTACACTAACAATTAGCAGCTGTCAAAACTGTAACATTTACAAATTAGTAGTTTCTAAAATTCAAACTATCAATCCGATTAATAATTCGAATATGATCCAAGCCATTGATCAGGTCATGCTCCTTTTGTGTGTGACCCCTCAGGTTCTATTCTGTCTAGTAGTGAGATATACCATGATCTCTATCATAGTATCATCAAAACTCTTTTCGATGGGCTAGAATGATTTCAACTCACCTCAATAAGGATCATTGATCCGAAAATAATCTTAGTGAGTTCTCACAATCCACCAGTGATGCCTAGCAGCATGTAGTGGCAACCCAACAGAACAAAAAAGATGAATCCTTAGGTGCAGCTATCGTATGATACAATTCTTCTATCGTGAGTCCCGACTTGACGAAGGTCATGGAGAACTCGTCAAATTCCATCGTCAGTCATATACTAGATTAGCTCGACTTGAGTTCATTTGTGAATTCTGTGGAAACTCTTTTTTAGTATTCACTCTTGCTCTGGTCAGAGGCTTCCTAAACTTAGTCTTGCGAATCGCATAGGACACTTTTCTACTAACATCGATAGATTCTATCTAGGTACATCCTACTCCAAACAGCGAACTTGAATCTATAATAGTCAACATACACAATAAGGATCTGAATAGCTAGGGACCAAGAAAATATGTAGTCAAACTAAGTAGCCTCGCTATGAATAGATAAAACATCATAGGTCAAAGTGAAAAAATAATGCCCTACAAGCCAATGCATATGGGATGTGATAGGGTGTTTACTGTAATTTATCTTTCAAACTCATGTAATTGATATTTATGATTAATAAAATAAGATATTTTTGATTCACTATATGCTACATCTTATAATTTTTAAGATTATAATGAACTCCATAGGTTTGGACAATGATTTTAGGGCTATGATGAGATCACGCCAGTGAGACCTAATTCCTTGATAGCCTTAACCTAAAATATTTCTAGTCGTTAGTATATTAAGTTGGAGATCAATGATACTGGTAAGACTGGCATGTCCTATGTATGCTCAGAAATGAGGATGGTTGATCTTACAACCACTTGTGTGGTGACACTAATATAAAGATATGGGTGCTCATTAGAGAATGAGTTCACTGAATTGACCTATGAGAGAATATCAGATAGAGTCTTATTTAGATATCAATTGATGTTTCTCTAGTGGGAGTTGTGTATGTGATCTTTAGACCTGAGGTCATCATGGTACCTTATGTACTTGGATCCATATTTTGGTTCACTACCTAATTTGATTCTCTGATCCTTATGTGGGGTATTCTGGATATGGTGAAGAGTGCATGGAGGTTGTGAGTGATTGATAAGGGATCAGTCACTCTTAATAATGGAAGAGAACATCCTGTGTGATCTCATAGGTCATTGATTCTGAAGTCTTTGGCCAAAACAGGATGATAATTAGAAAAAGATTTATAATATATCATCAACTAAATCAACACCTTTAGATCGAGATACATAATGATAAGTGATTGGGTTTGATATATTTTCATCCCCACAGCTCATCTGGAATGTTGTTTGACTGAAGGATTGAATTATAGAGAACTTGCCATTGAAGGATATTTTGGTAATTTTTATCAAAATTTTAAATCATTCGGATAGTCATGACATGTTGTTAGACATCAATCTTGACTTGTGAATTTATCAAAATTAAAAGAATTTAATGTTGGAGTCAATTTGAAAGAGTCCAAGTTGATTGAGACTCTTCAGATGATCTAATCTCATCGGATTAGGGTTACGTCGAAAGTCTTGGTCCACTACTGGCTAGATTTGGAACCCAATGGATTACACACTTTAGAATTTGGTCTTAGTCTGATCTAGTTTGAGTTTAATATAAATTCTATGGGTTAATTTGATATGCTAGCACATTATATTAACCCAAGTTCCTAAATTAGTTTAGATCAAATTGTTTGAGCTAACCTAGACCAGTTGCCTTTGACCTAATGGGATTGGGTCAATTTGGATTAGATCCTTATCCAACTTAGACTAGTTTTAAGTGGAGAAAGACTCTTCTGTACTCAATAAAATCCACACATAAAATAAATGCCACCCCCTTTATTTTTGGCATGTGAAAGGAAGAGTCCTTAAAGAAGGCTCTTAATTTTTACGTGTTGCCATAATTACCCAACCAGATCTCCTATGTTTTGATGCTAAAATTAATTAAATTTTTTATGACATATAGAGAAGGAAGAGTCCTTCTATTGTAAGTATCTAGAATGCAAAAAATTCACTTAGTGAATTTATTTTGTGCATGGGAAGTTGGAGCACCAAAGGTTGGTGCCCCTTCATCCCATTTGACATCCCTTGGTCCCCTATTTACAGGAGATGCCCCACTTGGTTTCTTACTGATATTTTTAGCTAAAATTTGAGATAAGGGATGTGGTAAATATAGGAAAAATTTTGGAAAAAATTTGAGAAAAAAAAAAGGAGAATTTGAGTGGCAAAAGTTGAAAGAAGGGTGGTGAGATTTTCAGCAAGTATTGCTTAAGTGTCCTAGGGTTTAGTTTTTTCATGTGTTGGAGTCAAAAAACCAAATCTTAGGTTGTATGATATCTAAAGAGTATCTTCTTGGTATCATTCTGGTGATAAGATCGAAAGCAACTGGACTTTGACGCAATCATGATGCAAGTTCGAAGCTGGCAGTATTCTTGAGAAGACAAGGCTGTGACAGTGCATCGGTTGGGAAGGATCTTGGCTAACTTTTGTGTGGATCACCATTGGAGAATTTCTACCTTGGGGTCTCATGGAGAACACCAACATGCTATTTTTTTATTTTGGTGAAAGTATAAAATTCTATCCCTATGCATGCTTGTTTTGCTTTGATCGATATCGACAAGGTGATTTTAGGGTTTGGATTCTGGCTCGATAATTTTATGTGATAGAACTACTGATTTGTATGATTTTAAAATTTTTAAAAATTATTTTTCACTATGTGGCCAGAATCCAACAATAGTATTAGAGCCACCCTTGTCTAATTCGATCAAATAAGTATAATATAGTAGCATTAAATCATTCTTGTTCATATCCTGCCAAAATGTAGCATTATTTTTAGCATCGATTCTTAAAACTCAAAAATTATTTTTGACTTTTAGTGAACCATGATTCTAAATTTTAATTATTAAATTATAAATTTATGTAATTTAAAATTTTATTATCATGGTAGCATGATGCTTAAATTGATGTATAGAAAATAAGGGTGTTATGCATGTCTAATTAGATTAGGATTTGTTATATTATATGAATTTGTTAGTCATATGTTATGACTTCGATTGTACCCTTATATGATTTTTGGAATGATAATGTGATTGCTATTATGAATAGTTGAAGCATGCAAATTTACATAATTTGTAGTGTACATTTTATGCGCTTATAGTTAGGATGTGTCGAGACCAGTTTAAAATCCCTCATTTAATTATATTAAGTTGTAATGTCGGGAATCACTTTTTAATCAAAAGTCGAATTCTTAAGATCAATTAGTATTGAGAAAAGTATGAATGGTGGTTTTCTAATTAGGTTCATATGTTGGCCTGGCCAACTCTGTTGGTGTCTAGAAAAGCTACGGAGAGCCTCCCACCTACTTACTTGGCCAATTTGGTCTTGTTGAATTTTGGACTTAGATTGATTAAGTGATGTAGACACTACAAGGGCCTTCCTTCAAACTTGATCGATAGAGTATGTCAAAATCTTAGTGAGCTTGTTGTGCTATCCACAAGGCTTACTATAGAAGTTGACATGATGTTGATCAAGTGCATATTGATGCTTATGGCATATTTGAATAGTGTTGCTTTGTTATGCTATCCACTAGCGCAGCATTATTTAAGTATGACCATATGGATTGAAGGGTCAACTTAACTAGAACACTATAGTTTGTTGTGCTATCCACAAGACTATATGTGATCTAGAGGCCAAAAAGAAAGATGTTGAGAATTGTAGAGGTACAATTGGTAAAGAGTTACCTACTCTTGATCTCATGAATACTTGTTATGTTATCCACAAGGTGTTTGTGAGGAATAGGGATCTCAACCCCACTAAGAAATATTAGTATGTTTCTTGATTTTTATATTTGAGGGATATGAAGTTCGATAAAATAATGAGAGACACAATTAGATAAAAATCCTAGTCTAATTGTGCATGTCATCATGAGTTATCTGCTTATATTATGTTCTTGTTATTATAGATTAACTACACTCATGGCATCCTCACTTTCACTTAGAGGTATCCTAGATGCAAACAAGTTGACTGGACCTAACTATGTCGACTGGTTAAGGAACTTGAGAATTACTTTCACTCAAGAGAAAGTTTTCTACATTATGGATACACCTGCTCTAGATTCTCTTGGGAAAGATGCTTCAGAGGAGGAAAGGACCATATATAAGATGTGGAAAGATGATAGTGTGACTGTCAAATGCATCATGCTTGCTTCTATGAGCAATGAGCTTCAGAGGCAGCATGAGGATATGGATATTCCCTCTATTCTCTTTAATCTTAAAGAGTTATACGGGGAACAAAATCGAACTGCTCGATATGAGATATCAAAGCAGTTGTTCCATGCTCGTATGACTGAAGGCATCTCTGTGTAAACGTATGTCCTAAAGATGATTGATTTGATCACTCGTCTAGGACAGCTGGGTTTTGCCATAGATGGTGAACTAAGTCAGGATTTGATCCTGTAGTCTCTTCCTGACTCTTTTTTTTAGTTTGTTATTAATTATCATATGAACAAACTGAACATAAGCTTGTTTGAACTGCTAAACATATTAAAAACAGTAGAGAGCCATTTCAAGGGTGAAAAGGCTCAGGTCCTTCATGTTGATAAGATCAGCAAGAAAAAGACAAAGAAGGGTTCTAAAAAAAAGATGAACCCTAAGGCTGGCATCTCTAAGAAAAAGACAAAGAAGGTCTCCGCCAAAGATACTTGCTATCAATGTGGCAAGGAGGGCCACTGAAAGAGAAATTGCAAGGAGTACCTTGCAACCGTAAAATCAGCAAATGTTGCTAAAGATTTGTATATGATACAAACTAATTTATCATTAAGTACTTCAATGTCAGATTCTTGGATATTGGATACTGCTTGTGGTTCACATCTTTGCAAATTATTGCAGGGTCTACAGAATGTAAGGAATTTGAATAAAGGTGACTTCATGTTGTTCGATGCTAGTGGAGAGTCTATTCAGGTCGAAGCTGTAGGAACCAGGATTTTGAAGTTACCTTCAGATAAAGTTTTGGAATTGAAAATCTGTTATTATATTCTTGATATTGTAAAAAATATTATTTCTGTACCATTATTATTGGAACAAGATTTTGAAATAACTGCAAAGAATAATAGTTGTTCTATTTACTTTTCTAATGAATATTATGGAAGTGCTTTTATTGATAATGATCTTTTGTTTCTTTCACATAATGATAATGTGCTTCATGTTGATAATATGAAGAAAAAAAAAAAGAAAGGATTTGGATGTCACATACCTCTGGCACTGCCGACTTGGCAATATAAATGAGTCAAGAATTAACAAGTTATATAAAGATAATTTTTTTGATCCTGATGATTATGAATCATATGGAACTTGTGAATCTTGTTTCATGAGAAAAATGATCAAGACTCCATTTACTGGACATATAGAAAGGGCAAGTGACATTTTGGACCTTGTACATATTGATGTATGTGGTCCGATGTCAACTCATGCTAGAGATGGATACTCTTACTTCATCATATTTACTAATGATAGGTCTAGATTTGAATATGTGTATTTGATGAAATACAAATCCGAAGCCTTTGATAAATTTAAAAAGTATCAAAGAATGGTTGAGAAACAAACTGGTAAAAATATTAAAACTCTTCAATCTAATCGAGGAGGAGAATACTTGTCTAATGAGTTTCTCGATTATTTGAAATAAAATAAAATACTCTCTTAATACACACCTCCTTATACTCCATAATTAAATAAAATTATGGAAAAAAAGAATCGCACCTTATTAGATATGGTGCGGTCCATGATATGTTTCACGGATCTTTCGATATCTTTTTGGAGATATGCCCTCGAGGCTGCAGCATATATCTTAAATAAAATACCTTCTAAATCTGTTTCTAGCACTCCATATGAAATATGAAAAGAAAAAAGACCCAATCTTAAGCATCTTAAGATTTGAGGTTGTCCAGCTTATGTAAAAAATATTGATGGACATAAGCTGGATGCTAGATCAGAAAAATATAGGTTTGTAGGTTATCCCAAGGAGAGTATAGGATACTACTTCTATAACCCTACTCAACAAAAGGTATTTGTTGGTAGGCATGCCATTTTCTTGGAGAAAGAGTTTATCCAAGAAGGAGGCAGTGGGAGGTTTGTTGAAGTTGAGGAAGTTCAAAACCTACAACCCATCCAGGATTCAACAAATGGTTCACAACCAGATGTGCCCATTGTTGAGGCACAGCTACTACACACACCTTCTCTTCGAAGGTCGAGTAGAGTGCGTAATGTACCACTCAAGTATGGATTTGTCATTGAGAATGACAATACAACCGACATCATTGAGAATGATGATCCTACGACCTATTCAGAAGCTGTCATGAGTAGTGACTCTGACAAATGGCTCAATACCATGAAATCCAAAAAGGACTCCATTTATGACAACCAAGTATAGACTTTGGTTGATGCGCTAGAGGGTGTGACCCCAATAGGCTACAAATGGATCTTCAAAAGGAAGATTGAAGCAAATGGTCAGGTAGAGACCTATAAGGTCAGGCTGGCGTTAAAAGGTTTCAGACAAAAATAAGGTATTGATTATGAAAAAATCTTTTTGTCGGTAGCCATACGCAAGTCTATTCGGATAATGCTTGCTATAGCAGCATACCATGACTATGAGATCTGGCAGATGGATGTCAAAACTACCTTCCTCAATGGACACCTTGAGAAAAAAGTCTATATGACTTAGCAGAGGGATTTGTCTCAAGTGAAAGAGCAAATCAAGTATGCAAGCTGAATAGATCCATTTATGGATTAAAGTAAGCATCGAGGAGTTGAAACATCTATTTTGATGAGACAGTCAAATTGTTTGGCTTCATCAAAAATATGGATGAACTTTGTGTATACAAGAAGAATTGTGGGAGTGCTATTATCTTCTTGGTCTTGTATGTGGATGACATACTACTCATTGAGAATGATATCCTGATATTGCAATCGGTCAAGACTTGACTATCATAAAAATTTTCTATGAAAGATTGGGGTAAGGCATCCTTTATACTTGATATAAAGATCTATAGGGATAGATCAAAAAGGATGCTTGGCTTGTCCCAGTCTAAATACATTGACCTGATATTGAAGAGGTTTAACATGGAGGGAAGTAAAAGAGGTTACTTGCCCATAGGTCATGGCATACAACTCTCTAAGAAGATGTCTCTTAAGACACCTAAAGAGAGAAATAGAATGAGTGCTATTCCTTATGCTTCAGCTGTAGGATCGATAATGTATGCAATGTTATATACCAGGCCTGATGTGGCTTATGTCTTGGGCATTGTAAGCAGATTTCAGGCTGACCCGGGGAGGATCATTGGAAAGCTGTGAAAAACATACTCAAGTACTTAAGAAGGGCTAGAGATATTTTTCTGATATATGGTGGATCTGATTTAAAACTGAAAGGTTATATCGATTTTAGTTTTCAATTTGATCCAGATGATAGCAAATCTATATCTGGATATATGTTCACTCGTATGGTGGTGCAGTAAGTTGAAAAAATTTCAAACAGCAAACGATTGTTGACTCGATCATTGAGGATGAGTATATTGCTGCAAATGTGGCTGCTAAGGAGGCCGTCTAGATGAAAAAATTTATCATAGAATTGGGTGTAGTTCTAGGGATTGAACAACCAGTGCTCCTTTATTGTGATAATACTAGGGCAGTTGCCCAAGCCAAAGAATCAAAGTCTCATCATAAATCCAAGCACATCCTAAGATGGTTCCACCTTGTTCGGAAGATAGTCGAAAGATGCAATGTGATCGTGGAGCGAGTTGACACCAAGAACAATATAGCGGATCTGTTCACTAAAACCTTATCAATGCAGTAGTTTGATCGCCATCTTGATAGCATGGGTATCAAGTATAGGGGCGATTGGCTTTAAGTGCATGTGAAAGATTGAAAGAATAATGCCCTACAAACCAATCGCATATAGGATGCGATAGGATGTTTATTGTAATTTATCTTTCAGACTCATGTAATTGATATTTATCATTAATAAAATAAGATATTTTTGATTCATTATAGCTGCATCTTATAGTTTTTAAGATTATAATGAATCCCATAGGTCTGGGCAATGATTTTAGGGCCGTGATGAGATCACGCCAGTGATATCTAATTCCTTGATAGTCCTAATTTAAAATATTCTTAATCATTGGTACATTGAGTTGGAGATCAATAATACCGATAAGACTGGCATGTCCTATGTATGCTCAGAAATGAGGGTGGTTGATCTCACAACCACTTGTGTGGTGACACTAATACAAGGATATGGGTGCTCATTAGAGAATGAGTTCACTGAATTGATCTGTAAGAGAATATCAGATGGAGTCTTATTTACATGTCAACTGATGTTTCTCTAGTAGAAGTTGTGTATGTGATCCCTAGATCTGAGATCACCATGGTACCTTGTGTACTTGGATCCATATTTTGGTTCACTATCTAACTTGGTTCTCTAATCTTTATGTGGGTGTCCTAGATATGGTGAAGAGTGCATGAAGGTTGTGAGTGATCGATAAGAGATCAATCACTCCTAATAAGGAGAGCGAACATCCTATGTGATCTTATAGGTCGTTGATTCGGAAGTCTTTGGCCAAAGCAGGGTGATAATTAGAGAAAAATTTCTAATATATTATCAACTGAATCAATGCCTTCAAATTGAGATACATAATGATAAGTGATTGAGTTTGATATATTTCTATATCCATTGCTCATCTGAGATGTTGTTTGACTGAAGGATTAAATTACACGAGAACTTACCACTGAATGATATTTTGATAATTTTTCATCAAAATTTCAAATCTTTTAGGTAGTTATGAAATATTGTTAGACATCAATCTTGACTTATGAATTCATCAAAATTAAAAGAGTTTAATATTGGAGTCAATTTGGAAGAGTCCAAGTTGATTGGGACTCTTCGGATGACCTAATCTCATCGGATTAGGGTTACATTGAAAGACTTGATCCACTGTTGGCTAGATTTGGAACCCAATGGGTCTCACACTTTGAAATTTGGCCTTGATCTGATCTAATTAGAGTTTAATATATATTCTATGGGTTAATTTGATATACTAGCACATTGTATTAACCCAAGTTCCTAAATTGATTTAAATCAAATTGTTTAAGCTAACCTAGACCAGTTGCCTTTGAGCTAATGGGATTGGGTCAATTTGGATTGGATCCTTATCCAACTTGGACCAATTTCAAGTGGAGAAGGACTTCTTTGTGTCTACTAGAACCCACACATAAAAAAAATGCCACCCCTTTTATTTTTGGCATGTGAAAGGAAGAGTCCTTCTTAAAGAAGGCTCTTAATTTTTATGCATTGCCATAATTTTCCAACCAAATCTCCTATGTTTTGCTGCCAAAATTAATTAAATTTTTTATGACACATAGAGAAGGAAGAGTCCTTCTACTACAAATATCTAGAATATCAAAAATTCACTCAGCAAATTTATTTGGTGTGTGGGAAGTTGAAGCACCAAAGGTTGGCATCCCTTCATCCCATATGACGTCCCTTGGTCCCCTATTTATAGGGGATGCCTCACTTAGTTTCCTATTGAGATTTTTGGTTAAAATCAGAGAAAAGTGATGTGGTAAATATAAAAAAAAATTTTAGAAAAATTTTGAGAAAAAGAAAGGGAAATTTGAGGGGCAAAATTTGAAAGATGGATGGTGAGATTTTCAGCAAGTATTGCTTGAGTGCCCTAGGATTTGATTTTTTCATATGTTGAAGCCAAAAATCAAATTTTAGGTTGTATGACATCTGAAGAGTATTTTCTTGGTATCATTTTAGTGACAAAATCAAAAGCAACCAGGCATTGGCACAATCGTGATGCAAGTTCGAAGCCGACAGTATTCTTGAGAAGATAAGGCTGCGGCAGCGCACCAGTTGTAAAGGACCTTGGCTAATTTTTGTGTGGATCACCATTGGAGGACTTCTACCTTAGAATCTCATGGAGAATACCAACATGCCATTTTTTTATTTTGGTGAAAGTATAAAATTTTATCCCTATGCATGCTTGTTTTGCTTTGATCGATATCGACAAGGTGATTCTAGGGTTTGGATTCTGGCTCGATAGTTTTATATGATAGAACTACTGATTTGTATGATTTTAAAATTTTTAAAAGTCTTTTTTTGCTGTATGGCTGAAACCCAATATAAAAAATTAGTCACACCACTACAGCATCGAGAAAACCACTGACGAGTGAGTAGACATCCAAGTAGTTTCTCGTGTTGGTCACGCTCAGTGCAAGTTGTTCTCTAACAACCACCTGCACTCTCATCCCAGTGTCTCTACACTGCAAACTCAAGACTCATCTTTCTTAAAAGTAGGTGATTTATGTACCAATCTTAAATGGATTGATCACTATCTTTTATGACGATCCTTCGATCGAGAGTATTTAAAAATTAACCACTAATGATGTATGTGTCAAATTTTTAGTACGTTGAGAATATATAAAATTATCTTTGTTAATTTTTAGGACAAATCATGGATACTTATGATATGATTAGTTATAAAGATTGCCCGTCAAGTACAAAATATGCCCTCGAAAAAAGTATGTGTCAGTCAAGATTGACTTCTAGGGCACACATCTAATAAACTTTCACTTGCACTAAAGTCAATCTGCTATATACCTGAGCTCCATCTTATGAAGACAGACTTCGATGTTTAGCTGGCCAAGTGACTCGGGCCTACCATATTTTATGTGGAGTCTACTCTTTGCACCTCCATGTATTTCTACTTGAGGTAATCACGTATATCTCTGCTCTATGTGCATGGACTTCTGATGAGACCTTGGCTCCTTAGCGAAGGCTGTGGACCATTATCTTTACAGTACAATATTATAGCACCTAATGGTATGACATCAAGTTCCATAACTATCATAAGAATCAGAATGCATCCTATACATCTATAGCATATTTAGCTTCCATTGGTCGATTGCCTGAAATCCTTCCAACATATCGAACCAACATAACTCAAGAATACATGCTGATATTAGACATTCTACCATCAACATCAGTGTATCCTTCTACTCTTAACTCTAACCCTTGTTCAAAGATGAGGAATAATCCCTTAGTGCTACTCAAGTACTTAGAGATATTTTCACAGCAATCCAACGCTCCCAGCCTGGATTTGACTAATATCTGCAAGTGACTTTCACAGTAAGATATACCAAGTCATATACATAGCATGGCATACACCTATGCCTAAGAGGATAATGAATCTCTCTTGGAGGTTTCAATGTTGAATCTTTTCAACACCTTCTTTATGTACTTGTCAGTGAAAAATAAACATCTTTTCAGGATCTCTCTCTATAGATCTTTATTTTCAGAATACAGGATGTTTGACCTAGATCTATGATAAAAAAATTCTATATGTAACCATATCATAACTGATGTCAGTATGGGACCCTCCCACTAACCTTTATGTAACTACATGATTCCTCCTTATTTTTGATGAAATCAAATAATAATTTTAACTCTGATATTTTAGCTTAAATCCATAAATAAATTTTTATAGTGTGATCTCTATCACTGGAAGTGAAATCCATAGGCCACTGTAAATAGATACCTTTCAAAGATATCCATTCAGTAGGGCTATCTACACATCCATTTCTCGGGGTTGATGTACAATATCACCTCGTTGTAGGTTTCAGGATCATCCCTATATTCCCAATCTCCCTCGAGAAATATTTTCTCTGAATCCTTTGTAAGAATACCAAGTACCTTTCTAAAGGATGGAAGATCCTACTAGATCTATGAGGTGGAGGAGGTACTATATATACTGGCTCATCTTAAATAAGTTGTAGAGGTCTTGTGACTCATTGCTCTTTAGAGATTTTTTCTTTGAGTTCATTCTCCTACTATTTTTAGGAAAATAGTATGATTGCTCACAATCACATTGTGAACCACTTAGAAGAAAAAGTGACATTCTAAATACTTTTGGGATACCCTATAAATGAGCTTTCACAGACCTATCCTCTAACCTATCCACTATATCATATCTCATATGGTGTGGTGAAATCAACTTTAGAGAAAATCTAATTTAAATTTCAGAAATTAAATCTTGTTCCTACAGAAACAATAGTTAAATTAGTGATATTCATGATAGACCAGACCATATCTCATACAGTGCCATCGCTCCTCATAGATACCTCGTTGAGCTGAGGTGTATAAGGAGAATTCTATCATGAAAATATGCCATTCTCTTTAGATAACCAACAAATTCTCTATTTGGTATTGCGTCCTCGATCTGATCAAAGTACCTTTAGAATTTTTTCGATTTATTTCTCTACTTCACATTTGAATTCTTTGAATCTTTCAAAATTTTTAAATTTGTATCTCACATACATATACCTATACTATGACTTTTCATCGATAAAGGTGATGAAGTAGTGATAATCTCTTAGTTTGGCTCATCAAATGGGCCATGCACATCGTATGTGTACTAGGGTAAGTATCTTAATAGTTTTATCCCTTTGACCTACAAAAGACAACTTGATCATTAATCCTCAAAGAGATGATTCACAGACTAGATATGATTTAACAGTCAATGAGTCCAAAGGCTCATTTTTTTCAGTCGGTAAATCATTTCTTCTCATACATGACCTAACCAAAAGAACCATCTATATACTTCAGGTTATTTGGTTCTGAACCTCTCAGACCCAATGGCATTTACTATTTGCTTAAATAAGTTCACAAATGCATCACCATGCAAATGATAAAGAAATAAATCCAAAATGATAATTATCAAAGTTAGGTACCCATGGCCACAATGCAACTTTTGCACTATTGCTGACTCAAAAGAGTCACTTCATCTTCTTTCAGTCCTCTTTCTTCTTAAGACCCTATACTAAAGTGCATAATATGTTGGGAATAGTGTCCCAAAGCCAATCGTCAGCATGTTGACGGTTGTGTTCATTCTTGTATTAGTATATGAATTATAAATAAATAAAAATTATTTTGGTATTTTTCATCACAAATTGTTTCATCTTCTCATGAACTCCTGTGTTGTGGTGAAGTCCTTAGGACTATTTAGATTCGACAAAGGAGGATTTATCGTTTAGTCCTTAAACCTCTTCACGATCAAATGATATGTTGTTACCAAGGACAACAACGTTTATCAAGCATAAGTCATTGTGTGCCATATGGGTTGGTTGTCCTCTTAACCAAGGAGTGTGGAGACACTAGTATGGCATATAGGTGAGATGTAAGGGTACATCTATACTGAACGTGACCGACTCCAGCTTTTTCTGCTGTCAAGATTTGCTCCGATGGGATATGGGTATAAATATCCCTCCGACCTGAGACTGCCACGGTGACTTGCAAGCAACTCACTGCACTTAGGCACTGGACTACCTGAATTTCTAATTTAGTGATGGAAGGTTGCTGGGTGTAGTCAAGTACTTGACTTGTCGGTGCGTGTGTCAAGATGGGATTGACCACTCTAGTTCAGGAGCTGTGTACAGTCGTGTTTCAATTTAGCAAAACCTTGGCCAGGATAGTCCTAGTGAGGAGTCACAGGACTATTTGAGTTGAGCACGATTCGGATGATTTGATCAGGATTGACAGTTTAACCCTGAGTCGTCTTATACACAGGGGTCAAAAGGGATGAATTATACAGTAACCATATTTGCATAGGTTCTGAATGTTGTGATTGTGACTATTCGACCTATCCGAATGTCGGATACCATTGCTAGATGGTCACTTCGATTAGTACAGAAATTAGTTCCAGTGCTACCGGCTTAGGTTCGAACCTGTGGAGTCACACACATTAGAGGTTTCTATCTGATCTGAGAGCTGGTGAAGAGTCTCACTGGACTGAGACTCTTCGACCAAGAGTCCTAATGCTCGAAGACTCTGTGATTGAGAATCAGGATTTTTGATCATGAGTTCCATACATTTTGGGCATCGGGGTCAAGAGTCCCACTGGTTTGGGACTCTTCGATCAAGGTTTCATATCGATGGACTTTGATGCCCGATTACCCATCAGATTTAGACTCAGTATTTATGAGAGATTTAATTAGTGATTTGATCATTAATTAACTCAATTTGATTGAGTAATTATTTTTGGATCAAGTCCAATTGAATTGGATTCAGTTGGGTTTGACCTGATTAGGTTAAGAGTTAACCTAATCATCGAGGTGGTTTGGTCCCTGATTTGATCAGGGGTTGGACTTAGTCAATTTCTGATTTGATTAGAATTTTATTGAGCCTAATTAAGCCTAATTGTGTTGGGTTTAACTTAGTCTAATTGTGCCTAATCTATTTTGATAAGGTTAGTTCAATTAGGTTGATTTAATATTTGAAACCACCTTGACTTATCTCCCTGCACCACATCACCTCACTTGTGCCTATTTTGAATTCATGAGAAACAAATTCTCATGAATTTTTTCCCACGCAGAAGCCTTCCCATGCCCCTCTTTTGTGTGCCATTTGGGTGGATAAAGATTGGTTGGTTTGCCATTCAAATTCAAATGATGTTTGAATTTGAATGAGCAACTAACCCATGTGCCACCTTATCTATTTGTGCGCCCCTTGCTCTACACGAGAAAATATTTCTCGTGTAGACTCTCCACGCACAAAGAGCCCATGCCCCTCTCTTCTGTCACCTTGAGTGGATAAGGATAGGTTGGTTGGCATTTGAATTCAAATTTGATTTGAATTCAAGTGAGCGACTATCTAGCTTTATCCTCTCACATGGTGAAGATGCGGTAAAGATGCGGTCTTGCACTGTTTTAAAAAGGAAAGAGAAGGTGGGGCATGCACATGACTTTCTTAGAGAGAGAGAGAGATTGCGTGAGAAGGCCTTGTGCATGAGATTGAGAGTTCAAGAAAATTTCGAGAGAAAAGAAAAGAAACAGAGTGGGTGCAGGATTTTCTGTGAGTACCCTAGGGTTTCTGCCTAGGGTTCGGGAAGTGAGAAGGTGAGCTACGAGTGTCGTGAGCCCACCAAACTTCAGAGAGAGCTTCATCAACCTCTTAAGTATCTCTGCTGATGATCCAAAGCATCCAAAAAATCGACAGACATCGATCGAAGGAGTTCGATCAGCATCGACCGTCAAAAGGGTTCTGCGATGAACTAGCATTCGTGAGGAGCCGATCAGACCGAAAGCTTCATGTGGATGATCCATGGAGGCCAGACATATTGTGTGACTGTATTGAAACAATCAAACCTTCTCGACGATGATCAGACTGCGGTGATCGACTACCTGCACGAAGGTAATGTGTTCTGAACACATAACAGTAAAACATTTACTGTAGAATTTAAATTTCAAATTTAAATACATGCTATATATATCATATTTAGATCCTTGTGTAGGGTTAATACATATTAATTAATTAGATTAATTAATATTTTCTACTGTAAAATTATAATTTTGAAAAAGCTTTAAAATTATCATTTTACCCCTGCATTGAAATTTCCATAAATGGTATCAGAGCGGGTTCTAAAATATGATATACATTTGCATGCATAGATTAAGTAGTAATATAAAAGTTTAAATTTGATATTTGAATTTGAAATTTGAAATTCAAAATTTGAAATTTGAATTTTGAAATTCAAAATTCAAAATTCAAAAATTTAAAATTTGAAATTTAAAATTTAAAATTTATTTGAAATTTTAAATTTGAAATTCAAAATTTAAAATTCAAAATTTGAAATTTAAAAATTTGAAATTTAAAATTTGTTTGAAATTTAAAATTTAAAATTTGAAATTTGAAATTTAAATTTTGAAATTGGTATATTTAGATATACTTGATTCAAGTAGCAATTTTGGGTTGGTTGCTATGGTCGTCCGATCATAGGAGAAAAGTAGGGTTTAAAGGCCCTCTCCTCCCATTCGATGGGGTTCTCCTATGGAGGTAGGGGTGTCGAGCGATTATATCCCATGCAGACGAAGCAGCGAAAGGACTTAATTAGAAAGGTTCAATTATAAAATTTATCATGAATGTGTTAGATTAGATCTAAAGGAATATTCATGATTTATTTTGATTGAGTTATTTTCTGTTATGTAATTAGCAATAGGATTGCTGTTTATGAAATATGCTGATCCGTTTGTGAAATGAGTCAACACATTTGATGAACAGAAAATAAAACTTTTCAAATTTGAAAATTATTTTCGAAATACCAAATCCTGACCCATCAGCCCAAATACTTAATTAAAAGAATTAAGTGTTGTCTAGTTAGTCTAGAATTGTGAATTAAGACCTAAGACAATTGCATAAACTTGTGGGTCAATGGGTTAGATGGATTAGGTCCATAATTGGATTAGACCTAAGGTTAGCTTAAAGAAATGGACTTAGAGTAATTGGTCAAATCTAATCAAAAGTTGAATTAGATTAGGTCAAGGACACTCTAGACTCAACTCCAATAGTTGTAGTTGAATGGGTCTATGTCTTTAACTTGACCAAGATGGACTTAATTCATGGCTACATGGTGGAACCCTATTTACTAAGTTGATCAAATTAAAACTAATGAACCGGTTGGTGTCTAAGGTAAGTTCGGCAGTCTGACCAGTGGTTTTTAACTGGGAGCTACTCGCATTGATTCGATCTCTGATGAGTTAATGGCATATCCCTTCCATTGATCTCACTTACTTGGTCAACCTGGTGAGTTAGGTTTTGATTAGATCACTTGGTGATTAGGGCTCACCCATGTCATTAGGTAAATCAGTGTGACTGATTTAGGTGCTCCTAATGCCGGCTTTAATTAAATCCTTTTTAATCTGACTTGGTGAAGTCAGTGGGAGGATTGAAATTGGCTGGTTAATTTTTTTCTCTTCTATCCTTTAATAAAATCTTCAAAAATTATTAGGTCTCTAAAAATGATTAAGTTATAGTGATAACTAAGTCATAGCCTCCCATTAAGTGAGTGATAATGAGTCCATTAGTTTAATAATCACTAGAGGCTCAAAGGCCTGGTGCTTATTGACTAATAAAATTATTATTCATAATATGATCATTTGGTTGAGTCTTTCTGATGGTGGTCAGATTGGTCGGCCAAAGTCGGGCCTGATCATTTATTGATCAGATTCACCAAATCAAATCATGTTAATGGTTGGACCTAACCAGATCTTTTTAGTGGAGGCCAAAGCCTACTGATTAGGTTCTGAGGCAAAATTAATTACTAGAAGTTGTTTAGAGAAACAAATGGTTATGAACCTACCCATAGATGCACATGGGTTGACCAACCAAAGTTGGACTTGTGTGTGGTCTGTGTGGATTCTAGTACCCACTAAGGAATTAAAGTAATTCCTCAAATTGGAGGTTGAGGATACCAGTTCGTAAAAATACTAGGAGAAACTTTAGACTAAAGTCCAAATCTTTAGTATTAATAATTTATGTACTAATAAAGGTCTGGTTTTCTTTTATGCAGCTATGGCCACTACCCTGTCGCTCCGATCATTATTAGATAATGACAAGCTTATGGGACCTAATTTCGATAGCTGGTATCGAAAATTGAAAATCATCCTTGAGCATGAATGGATCCTTTATGTAGTAACGGATCCAGCACCTGAGGAGCCAGCCACGAACGCTAGATGGACGGTCTGAGACACTTACCAGAAGTGGCTCAATGACTGCACCACCATTCGGTGCATAATATTGATGGCAATGAATGATGAGTTTCATTGCAGATTCGAGAATGCCCAGTCACAGAAGATGCTTCAAATGTTGAATGACTCCTTTGGCACGTCTGACGACATTGAAAGGTACAAAACTAGTTATGCCATTTTCAATGGTTGGATGAGGGATGGGGCCTCAGTCACTGATCATGTACTGTACATGATCGAAATGATTGAGCGCCTAAGTAAACTGGGCTTTCCTTTGCACGAGCAGCTCAGTAAGGATGCGATCCTTAATTCTTTGCCCAAGTCCTTCCTCCCCTTCCTTACTCATTTTTGGATGACAAAGCCTGCAGTAAACTACCACGGCTTGTTGGAGTTGCTGTAGAACTTTGAGAAGGACCACCAGCTCCATAAGGAGTCAGTGAATATTGTGGGAGGGTCTTCTTTTGGTCGTCGACCCTTTGAGAAAGGGAAGAAGAACAAGAAGAAGAAGAATAAAAAGGTGCAGCTACATGCTGGGATGTCAGCACAGGGTCAGACCAAAAAGTGCAAGCTTGACCAGAGCCAGGCGGAGTGCTTCTTTTACAAGAAGTAGGGGCACTGGAAGAGGAACTGTCCTCTATACATTGCCTCTCTAGACCCGAACAGGCCGAAGAAGAAGCAAGGTAATTATATGATAACATCTTGCAACTTTTTTATTTGTGATACTACTGCCTGGGTATTGGATACCGAAAGCTCTTATCATATCTATAATTTGATGCAGGATCTGCAGGTCAGTAGAAGATTTGATGAAGCAAAGTTCCTGAACGTTGGAGATGGAAGCAAAGTTCCAGTTCTAGCTTTAGGAATCATGAACCTTGTAATCAACTCTCGTAATATAATTCTGAGTGAATGACACTATTGTCTAAATTTTTTATTAAATATTATTTCTGTAGGCCTTTTGGCCATGTATAGTTATGAATTTTTAATAAAAGAAAATGTTTGCAATATCATTTTGAATGGTGTTACAATATTTATTGGATAACTAAATAATAGAATTTACTTACTATCACAGCCTGTTAATATGGTTCAAACCTTCGGTAAATGCCCTAGAATGGATAATATGTCAGAAGTCTACCTTTGGCACTGTAGGCTAGGTCATATCAATAAAAATAGGATAAACAGGTTGGCTCAAGAAGGAATTTTTGAAGTTGGTGATTGTAAATCACTTCCAACCTGTGAGTCCTGTCTTCTTGGGAAGATGACCAAGTCACCTTTTACTAGAAAAGGTGAGCGAGCCAGTGAACTCTTGGGTCTGGTACATTATGATGTATATGGATCCATGAGCTCAAGTGCAAGAGGTGAATATTTCTACTTCATAACCTTCACAGACGACCTATCGAGGTATGGGTATGTTTGCTTAATGAAGCATAAGTCGGAGTCATTTGAAATGTTCAAACTATTCCAAAATGAGGTAAAAAAATGAACTGAGAAGTGTATTAAAACTCTTCGATCTGATCGAGGAGGTGAATACCTTTCTAATGAGTTTCTGACATATCTTGGGGAGAATAGGATTCTCTCTCAGTGGACTCCTTCTGAAACACCACAGCATAATGGTATGTCTGAAAGGAAGAATCGGACCTTGTTGGATATGGTTCGATCCATGATGGGGTTTGCTGGTCTGCCGATCTTCCTCTGGGGATATGCGCTCGAATCGGCTTGTTACCTTCTAAATAGGGTTTTGAGTAAGTCTGTAACCAAAATGCCATATGAGATATGGATAGGATGTAAGCCAGTACTCTCGCATCTTAGGGTTTGGGGGTGTCCGACTTATGTTAAACGTTTAATTACGGACAAGCTTGGATCTAGGTCTGACAAGTGTTATTTCATAGGGTACCCAAAAGAGACCAAAGGATATTATTTCTACATAGCTGATGAGCAAAAGGTGTTTGTCAGCCTTAAGACAATTTCTTTGAAAAAGGAGTTCCTTGATGAAGGGACTGTTGCCTCTAAGGTCGAACTTGAGGAAGTTCGGCAGGTGAAAAAATCGACACAAGTTGCTGAACCTGAACCAGATTTGGTTAGATCAGATCCAGAGCCCATTGTTCCAGCACCCTTAAGGCGGTCTGGTAGAGTACCACGTCAACCGGACAGATACTATGGTTTCTTGGTCCGGGATGATGATCCTGTCAAACTTGATGAAAATGATGAGGATCCGATCACCTACATGGTGCAATGCAGAGATCTGACTCTGAAAAATGGCTAGAGGCTATGAAATCCGAAATGAAATCCATGAAGGTCAATGATGTGTGGACATTGGTTGACCCACCCGAAGGAGTAAAATCCATAGAGTGTAAGTGGGTCTTCAAGAGGAAGAGGGGTGCAGATGGAAAGGTGGAGACCTATAAAGCCCGTTTGGTTGTCAAGGGATATTATCAACGTTATGGTATAGACTATGATGAGATATTTTCTCCTGTGGCAATGATTAAATCCATTCGGATTATGCTTGCGATAGCTGCCCATCTGGACTATAAAATCTGGCAGATGGATGTGAAGACAGCTTTCCTAAATGGAGAGCTGGACGAAGAGGTGTATATGATACAACCTGAAGGGTTCACATCTACAGATGAGTCTAAGGTGTGCAGGCTATAGAGGTCCATTTATGGACTTAAGCAGGCATCCCAGAGTTGGAACATACGTTTTGATAAGAAGATCAAGACGTATGGCTTCGTTAAGAACGGAGAAGAGCCCTGCATTTATAAGTGGACTAATGATCCAGTAATGGTATTTCTTGTATTATATGTGGATGACATTCTTTTAATTGGGAATGATGTCCCTGCATTACAAGGAATAAAGATTTGGCTGTCGTCATAGTTCTCCATGAAGGATCTAGGAGAAGCTTCCTACATCCTAGGGATGAGGATCTATAGGGATAGATCTAAAAGGTTGCTTGGCTTATCCCAGTCCACGTACGTTGATACTATACTGAAGAGGTTTAGCATGGAGAATTCCAAGAATGGCTATCTACCGATAGGCCATGAAATTTCTCTCTCGAAGAGGGATTGTCCGACAACACCTCAAGAGAGAGAGCGTATGGGCAGAATTTCATATGCTTCGGCAGTGGGATCTATCATGTATGCCATGACATGTACACGACCAGATGTGGCATACTCACTAGGGGTACTGAGTAAATACCAATCTGATCCAGGAGAGAATCACTGGAAGGTTGTTAAAACCATCCTGAAGTATTTAAGAAATACTAAGGACCAGTGGCTTGTTTACGGTGAATCAGACTTGAGACTTATGGGGTTTACAGACTCCAATTTTTAGTCTGATCACGATGATAGTAAGAGTGTGTTGGGATTTATTTTTACTCTTAATGGTGGGGCTGTCTGCTGGAAGAGTTTCAAGCAGCACACTGTGGCTGATTCAGTTTGCGAGGCAGAGTATGTCGCTGCATCAGATGCTGCCAAAGAAGTGGTGTGGCTGAAAAAATTTCTCACCGAGCTCGGAGTAGCACCCTCCTTTGTTGGTCCAGTTCTGCTCTACTGTGACAGCTTTGGAGCCATTGCTCAGGCGAAGGAACCGAAGGCACACCAGCGGATGAAACACATTCTGCGCTGCTACCATCTTATCTGAGAAATCATGGATAGAGGTGACGTCGACCTTCAAAAGATCGACGAAAAGGAGAACCTGGCCGACCCATTCACTAAAGTCATTGTGGTGAAGGAGTTCGACGACTTCAAGTTGAAGATGGGTATTAGATACTGCACCGATTGGCTTTAGGCCAAGTGGGAGATTGTTGGGAATAGTATCCCAAAGTCAATCGTCAGCATGTTGACGGTTGTACTCATTCTTGTATTAGTATATGAATTATAAATAAATAAAAATTATTTTGATATTTTTCATCATAAATTATTTCATCTTCTAATGAACTCCTGTATTGTGGTGAAGTTCTTAGGACTATTTAGACTCGACTAAGGAGGATTTATCGTTTAGTCCTTAAACCTGTTCGCGATCAAATGATACATTGTTATCAAGGACAACAACGTTTATCAAGCATAGGTCGTTGTGTGCCATATGGGTTGGTTGTCCTCTTAACCAAGGAGTGTGGAGACACTGGTATGGCATACAGGTGAGATGTAAGGGTACATTTGCACTGAACGTGACCGACTTTAGAACTTTTTTCTGCTGTCAAGATTTGCTCCGATGGGATATGGGTATAAATGTCCCTCCGATCTGAGACCGCCACGGTGACTTACAAGCAACTCACTGCACTTAGGCACTGGACTACCTGAATTTCTAATTCAGTGATGGAAGGCTGCTGGGTGTAGTCAAGTACTTGACTTGTCGGTGCGTGTGTCAAGATGAGATTGACCACTCCAGTTCAGGAGCTGTGTGTAGTCGTGTTTCAATTTAGCAAAATCTTGGCCAGGGTAGTCCTAGTGAGGAGTCACAGGATTGTTTGAGTTGAGCACGATTCGGATGATTTGATCAGGGTTGACAGTTTAACCCTGAGTCGTCCTATACACAGAGGTCAAAAGGGATGAATTATACAGTAACCATATTCGCTTAGGTTTTGAATATTGTGATTATGACTATTCGACCTATCCGGATGTCGAGTACTATTGCTAGATGGTTACTTCGATTAGTACAGGAATTGGTTCCTGTGCTACAGGCTTAGGTTCGAACTTGCAGAGTCACACACATTAGAGGTTCCTATCTGATCTGATGGCTGGTGAAGAGTCCCACTGGATTGAGACTCTTCGACCAAGAGTCCTAATGCTCGAAGACTCTATGATTGAGAATCAGGATTTTCTGATCACGAGTTCCATATATTTTGTGTACCGGGGTTAAGAGTCCCACTGGTTTAGGACTTTTCGATCAAGGTTTCATATCGATGGACTTTGATGCCCGATTGTCCATCGGATTTGGACTCAGTATTTATGAGAGATTTAATTAATAATTTGATCACTAATTAACTCAATTTGATTGAGTAATTATTTTTGGATCAAGTCCAATTGAATTGGATTCAGTTGGGTTTGACCCGATTAGGTTAAGAGTTGACCTAATTGTCGAGGTGGTTTGGTCCCTGATTTGATCAGGGATTGGGCTTAGTCAATTCTTGATTTGATTAGAATTTTATTGAGCCTAATTAAGCCTAATTGTGTTGGGCTTAACTTAGTCTAATTGTGCCTAATCTATTTTGATAAGGTTGGTTCAATTAGGTTGATTTAATATTTGAAACCACCTTAACTTATCTTCCTACGCCACATCACCTCACTTGCACCTATTTTGAATTCATGAGAAATAAATTCTCATGAATTTTCTCCCACACAGAAGCCTTCCCATGCCCCTCCTTTGTGTGCCATTTGGGTGGATAAAGATTGGTTGGTTGGCCATTCAAATTCAAATGATGTTTGAATTTGAATGGGCAACTAACCCATGCGCCACCTTATCTATTTGTGCGCCCCTTGCTCTACACGAGAAAATATTTCTCGTGTAGACTCTCCATGCACAAAGAGCCCATGCCCCTCTCTTCTCTCACCTTGAGTGGATAAGGATAGGTTGGTTGGCATTTGAATTCAAATTTGACTTGAATTCAAGTGAGCGACCATCTAGCTTTATCCTCTCACGCGGTGAAGATGCGGTAAAGACGCGGTCTTGCACTGTTTTAAAAAGGAAAGAGAAGGTGGGGCATGCACATGACTTTCTTAGAGAGAGAGAGAGGTTGCGTGAGAAGGTCTTGTGCATGAGATTGAGAGTTCAAAAAAATTTCGAGAGAAAAGAAAAGAAACAGAGTGGGCGTAGGATTTTCTGTGAGTACCCTAGGGTTTCTGCCTAGGGTTCGGGAAGTGAGAAGGTGAGCTACGAGTGTCGTGAGCCCACCAAACTTCAGGGAGAGGTTCATCAACCTCTTAAGTATCTCTGCTGATGATCCAAAGCATCCAAAAAATCAATAGATATCGATCGAAGGAGTTCGATCAGCATCGACCGTCAAAAGGGTTCTGCGACGAACTAGCATTTGTGAGGAGCCGATCAGACCGAAAGCTTCGTGTGGATGATCCGTGGAGGCCAGACATACTGTGTGACTGTATTGCAACAATCAAACCTTCTTGATGGTGATTAGACTGCGGTGATCGACTACCTGCACGAAGGTAATGTGTTCTGAACACATAACAGTAAAATGTTTACTGTAGAATTTAAATTTTAAATTTAAATGTATGCTATATATATCATATTTATATCTTTATGTAGGGTTAATACATATTAATTAATTAGATTAATTAATATTTTTTATTATAAAATTATAATTTTGAAAAAGTTTTAAAATTATCGTTTTATCCCTGCACTGAAATTCTCACATAATATGCACTAGAGTCTAATGAAAAAGAGAAAACCATAAGATCAATTTTGAGCAATTTGATATACCTTCCAAAGGTATATAAATGATTGTTTAGGTTATGTACCTCTGAACTTTTTAATGTCCCTTAGTTACCAGCATATTGACCAATTCAATTAAGGTGCTATAATATTCATATAATAATTTTATGAACTATCCGTATGAATCAGAGATTGTAGGATCAAATCTATTAGTAATTTCTTATGCATGATCATGTCGAGCTTTTCAAGCTCTTCAGTGTCTTTGATCATCGATCATGGACAAATTGCCCATCACGCATCTCATGCACTATGTGATTCTGATCATCTCATAATTGTTGCCGATGAATTAGCATGTCATTGATAGTCTACATATTCTTATGCATACATTAGATTTCATCAACTATGAAGTCTAATTTATAGTACCTAACCTAATTATCAATGTCCAAGCATTTGTCAAGTATAGCTTATTGACTATGGATTGGACAAGCTGATGACATTGGGTTAACCTGGTCAAGAATCATGATTTAATTTCTAAAAGTTAAGAACTATTCTTAAATTTCTGAACCAGAATATATAATTAATTTTGGTTAAATGGT
Organism: Elaeis guineensis; assembly: GCF_000442705.2. Taxonomy (NCBI): domain Eukaryota; kingdom Viridiplantae; phylum Streptophyta; class Magnoliopsida; order Arecales; family Arecaceae; genus Elaeis; species Elaeis guineensis. The sequence continues at coordinate 40,338,163 of NC_025993.2, forward strand.
TGATATCTAGGATTCGAGCTAGAGTGTTGGAAGCTGACAAAATTGACCATAGAGAGAAAAGATTTAATTAGATGATTGTACTTATAATATTTTATTCTAGGGACTTTAAAAATAAATAAGAAGGTTTCCTCTAGTTTTTTGAGTCTCTCACACACCTCGAGTGGAGAAATGGAAATCCTAATGTGATAAGTGGTTCTAATGGGTGCTGTGGTCCCATCGATGTACGGCACCTCACCTAACAATTATTAGTGACACGTATACCAATGCATGGATAATTTTTTATCTAGATACTTCTCCAAGCATATTGCAGTGACTTGATCTCTAAGTTCTGTGGCCTCACCTAACAGTTATTGACAAATTTCTTAGTTAAGTCCGACCCATCATTCATCAGTGAGTGCAAAGCCATCATTGGATCTCTCACCTAACTGTTATTTGGCCCAACCCCATCTTTACCCTAGAGTATCTAATACCAATAGAGTGATTGTGCCTTTCCAATGAAATTGAATCACTGTAACCAGTCAAGAACGATCAACATCAGAAAAGACACTCGCATCTCTACAACGGTGGAAGACTAGTAGACTTAATATTTAGTGAAGAGATTTACGTTCAAGTCTCTTCTAATTAGTCACATACATCTGATGTAATGACTAATATGGTTTGGGTTAGTACATTTCATGTCTGACTAACCTAGTCAGCATGGGTGAACTCAGATCAACAAATAACCTAATATAATACATAATCTCCCAAGATGGTTAGATAAGTGAAGATGAGTGGGGGTCCCCCGGTTGCTTTTCTTAAACACCAACGAATTGGCCAGATCAGTCAACGGAACCAATTAAAGAACCACCATTTAAGACTTGCCTTAGACACCAAATTGATTGATTAGAATCAATTAGGTTAATTTATAGACCTGGACTCAAACTATTGAGCCAAATTCGATCTTGACTTAATCAATTCACATCAAATGTGAATTCATTTGACCAACTATAACTAAATTCAATTTTGAGCCTCTTTGATCTAATCCCAACCAACTCTTCATTAGGTTTGATCAACAGCTCAAAATCTAAAAAGAATTCTAACCTGATCTAATCAATGACCCTAGTTATATTTAGTCTCTTAACCTAATTTGCTTAACCCATACTCGAAGTTCATATTTTATGCATTGAAATTTAGATCTTAAATTTAAAATTTTAGATCTTATAATTTTAAATCTTAATTTTTAATTAAGTACATTATGTACATGGATTTAAGTTTAGATCTCGAAATAATTTTTAATCTAAATAATTTATATTGTATCTCATACAATATGATTGTCTGCAGAATTGAGTCGACTCGCTCTGGTATATGAATCGACTTGTCACAGTGAGTCGGCATAACACTGAGACAAATAGAAATCTGTAGACCTAACCTGCATAATTGAGTCAGCTCATTTGGAGTCGACCCAATCAAGAATCGAGTCGACTCCCCGGGCATGCCAGTCACAATTTCATAGTTTCATGCAAACAGAACCAAAGGTTTTTGGATCTAGGATTTTGCAGAAATTAAGTTTTAGATCATGTGTTAAAATAATATATCACATATAATATTTAACAATCTAAAATATATAAAAATACATGGATAATCTGATTTAAATCTAAAATATGTAAGACATATAATTTTCTGTTTGCTGTTCATCTTCATAGGAAACATCACAGTCGGCACCCCTACACGTCATAAGAGAAAACCCATCGAATGAGCAAGAGAGGGATTTTAATCCCTTCATTTTCTTATGACCAAACGGCCATTGTGATTATCTCAATTCGATTATTAAGCTACTAAGAGTTTAATCTAATATATCACATATGTAATCAATTAAAAATCAGATCTAATTATCTTTCACATGTCAAACATATGAACAATAATTTTGAATCTATGCATGTAGAAAAAAATTCAGCAATCATACTAGATCTAAATTAAATCTTAATTAATATATTCAGATCTAAAATTAATTTTAGATTTAAATAATTTATGATTTATTTCAGATCTGAAATAATTTTAGATCAAAAATAATCCTATAATCATATTACAACATGTAGAAAATTCAGATCTAACATTGATTGATATTCTACATTATTCTAGGACAATCGTTCAGCATAACAGGAATATACCAGGGCAACCTTGTTTCAGACTGACATTGGTCATCTAACTAACCTTCAGATCTGATTTCTATAAATTAAATTTTAGATCTAAGAGGTTTTCATATCCGTATCAGAATCTATGCTCTGATACCACTGTTGGAAAATGCTATGGTTTCGAACATGTAGTTTAAAAATTTTTCTAAATATTATGTAGTGGAAGTAAATAAATAAAAATATTTTTAATTTAAAATATATACCAGATCTAATCTAAAAATCATGTGTAAGATCTTGACATGAATATGCTACCATGATCTGAAATCTAAAAAGAAAAACCAATCATCAGAAAATTAAAATTGGAGATCAGATCTCCATATCTTGGATCTGCAGATGTTTGAGGCACTGATCGTAGCCATGCATGCATCCGACCTCTACTGGTATCTATACGGAGATGTCTAATCAAAGCATCGAGATCACTAGTGTGCTAACATCTTGCAGATCTCACTCCTCAGCCTTGGATCTATATCTCTTCTTCTAGATCTCAAAGAAGAAGATCGCTGCATGAACTCCTTCGCGCAGATCCATCGAGATTTGAACCAAATCACCAAGAAGAAAAGAAGAACCTTTTTTCTTTTCTTCTTTTCTCTTTTTTTCTCTCCTAGATCTGATCTCCATCAAATCTTGGTGTGGAGGTTGAAGGAAGAAAGAGGGCGTTGGGGTGTAAGGAAGGAAAGAAGAAGGTGGTGCATGAAACAAATTTTATGTCTTAAAGAAGCCATCCCACTCCACATGCTAAGAAACTCTTCACGCACATAATATTTTGTGGCACAAAATATCATCCCCTCTTTCTTATTTAGATAAGACTTGACTTCATCAAATGAATGGATGAGATATTGAGGTGTGAAGAAGGAATGATGCAAGAAAGGAATCGCTCAACCGCTTTCTCACGCACGCACATCCTCTTTTTCAATATTTTGTCACACAAAAAATATGATTCCCTTTTTGTTCCACACCTCAATCAGATAGGATTTATTTTCATTCAAATCTGAGTTTAAATAGAAGTTAAATCATATCAAGAAAGAGTCCCATAGCAAGGGGAGGTGCCAACTATTAGTGCCTCATATGATTTCACGCATGCCAGGAGAAGAGCATGAGAAAACCATCATCCTTTCTAACTTTTGGTTAGCCAAATAGAGAGAGAGTCCCAGAGAACCTGGGCTCTATGAGTCATGGTTCATCTGGTTCAAATTGGATCTCAATTGGGTTCAAATCGAGTCCGAATTGAGTCAATTTGAAAAGACTGTTAAGCTTGATCCAATCAAGCTTGAAATCATTTGGATAATTGAACTCAATTAGTATTAAATTAAATTAAGTCTAATTAAATTAAATTTGATTTAAATTAATTAAGACTTAATCTATATTTTAATCAATCTCAATAAAATTATAATATTTATAATTAAGTCCTTGCGCTAATAATTAACAGCTACCAAAACTGTAACATTTATAAATTAGCAGTTTTTAAAATTCAAACTATCAATCCGATTGATAATCCGAATATGAACCAAGCCATTGATCAGGTTATATTTTTTTTGTGTGTGACTCTTCACATTCTATTCTATCTGGTAGTGAGACATACCGTGATCTCCATCATAGTATCATCAAAACTCTTTTCGATGGACTAGAATGATTTCAACTTACCTCAATAAGGATCGTTGATCTGAAAATGATCTTAGTGAGTTCTCATGATCCACCAGTGATGTCTAGCAGTATGTAGTGGCAATCCAACAAAATAAAAAAGATAAATTCTTAGGTACAGTTATCATGTGATATAATCTCTCTATCGTGAGTCCCGACTTGATGGAGGTCATGGAGAACTTGTCAAACCCCATCGTCAGTCATATGCTAGATTGGCTCGATTCGAATTCATTTATGAATTTTGTGAAAACTCATTTTTAGTATTCACTCTTGCTCTGGTCAGAGGTTTTCTGAACTCAGTCTTGCGAATCACATAAGACTACTCCTTTTCTATCAAGATCGATAGATTCCATCTAGGTGCATCCTACTCCAAACATAGAATCTGAACCTATAATAGCCAACATACACAGCAAAGACCTGAATAATTAGGGACCAAGAGAATGTGTAGTCAAACTAAGTAGCCTCACTGTGAATAGCCAATACATCATAGGTCAAAGAACCAGTCACACCACTGTAGCATCGAGAAAACCACTGACAAGTGAATAGATATTTAAATGGTTTCTTGTGTTGGTCACGCTCAATGCAAGTTATTCTCTAACAACCACCTGCACTCTCACCCCAGTATCTCTACACTGCAGACTCGAGACTCATCTGCCTTAAAAAGAAGTGATCCATGCACCGATCTTGAATGGATTGATCACTATCATCCATGACGATCCTTCGATCAGGAGTATTTAGAAATTAACTACTAATGATGAATGTCTCAAATTCTTAACAGCTTGAGAATATACAAAATCATCTTTGTTAATTTCTAAGATAAATCATGGACACTTATGATATGATTGGTTATAAAGATTGCTCATCAAGTGTAAAATATGTCCTAGAGAAAAGTATGTGTCAACCAAGATTGGTTTATAGGGCACACATCTAACACATATTAATGGATTCATTATCACCTAACTTAATGGGAGGCTATGATTTAGTTATCACCATAACTATCTCATTTAAGGAACCTAATACTTTAGAAGATTTAATTATGAATTAAGAAAAGAAAAAAGAAAAGATCAATCAGCAAACCGCAGTCCTCCCACTGACTTCCTCAAGTTATTGAATCAGATTAGGGTCATGCTGATTGAAATGGCACTTAGAATAGTCACACTGATCAACCTTAATGGTATGGGTTAACTTGAATCATTTAGCGATCTAATCAAAACATAATTCATCAAATTGGCCAAGTAAGTGAGATCAGTGGGAGGGTCTGCTAAGCTTGCCTTAGACACATTCGAAATGGTCAGATAAGTCGCTTCTAATTAAAAACCACCGATCGAAATGCCAAACTTATCTTAGACACTAATTGTTTAATTAATTTTGATTTGACAAACCTAATAATTTGGATTCACCCACTGAATCACAATTAAGGTCCATTTGGTCTAATCAAAGACATGGACTTGACCATTTACAACTATTAAATTAGAAAAATCTTGATTTAATCTAATGCAATATTTGGTTAGATCCAATCAATTTCTCTATATGGTCCATTAATTCTTTGATTCTAACCTTAGATTTAACCCAATTTAGAGGATCTGATTTGAGCTAACCCATGCCTCCATATTTTATGTAATGTCATTAGATCTTAAATCACAATTCTAGATCTAATCGATTCAACACTTAATTCTTAATTAAGTTTTTGTATCAACACGATTTAGGTTTTGAAATAATTTTTCATGTAAACTTTTTACATTACATCATAAAATTTTTTTAGATCATATCTAAATTTTCATGATTTTAAATCAAAATAATTTTGATTATGAAGATTAGACATAATTACTTTTCTATGCAATTTGCATCACATACAACAAATCCTAGGATTTCAAGATCTAGGATTTTGCAAGAAAGTAAGTTTGTTCTTTTCACTTTCTTCTATATGAGATCTCATAGTGGCATCCCTACACATCCCATTGAATGGGAGGAGAGGGTCATTAACCCTACTTGCTCCTATGACCGGACGGCCTGGTGATTACCTAATCTGAGTACTTTACTATTCAGATCATCTAATTTAACATATAAATAACCTGATCTAAAAATAAAATATATTTAGATCTAATCTAAATAATAAATAATCAGATCTAATATCATATAATCAGATCTAAAAGTATATTAAATCATATCATAAGGAACAAGGCTCTGATATCCATTGAAGAAAAAGTACGACAGTACTATGCATGTAATTTTAAAATTTTATGCAGCAAAATTATTAGATTAAATAATTTAACCTAATTTATATACATAAGATCTAATCTAGACTACCATGTCAAGATCTATAATATAATTTAACATGCACATAAAATCTGAAAATAAAACTTGTATCGATTTAATCGATGCTGCAATCTAGATCTAACCCTTAAATCTATCAAAAATAATCAAATAAGTTCAGAAACCATTATCGAACTATAAACTTCTGATCTCTGTTGGTCCAACACTTGGATAGATGTTCCTTTAGATTGCTCATAGCTGCATGAAGATGTCCGGCCTCTACAGAATGTCCACATGAAGACCGACGTAGATTAGGCTCCTTGAAAGTGCTAGCTTGTAAGGATCTTCAAGGCTGATTTCTCCCTTCTTCTTCAAAACTCTTGGATGCTCCAAAGGAAGAGAAGATCTAGAGGAGGAAGAGGAGAGAAGAGAGAGCTCTATAGAAAAAATAAAATCAACAAAGGATGAACATATGAGGCATCCACAATTGGAGCCCCCTTTATATAGACAAGGGCTAGGGTTTTGGGTCAAAGGGAGAGGGCGCCAAAGAGTCTACGCCAAAATAAATTTTGGGCATCTCAAAATTTCCAAGAATGGGTGCTTGGCATGAGGAAGAGATCTAGTATCTCACACACCCAAAAACTCCTTATAGAAATTAAGGAAAAATCAATAAGCGCCACCCTTCTTTCCAAGTTTGAAAAAATCCTTTCCTTCTTATCTCTTTATCTCTAATTCGGATCGCATTCGAATTAGGCAGGAGATAAGATCATGACTCATCATGCTTTGCCACCCATCCTTACTAGGCTCACTCTCATCACACTAAAAATCTCAAGCCAAATCCAATTTGGCATTGAGAATAAAGGCATGGGTCCATAGTGGTGCAAGAGATAAGGATAGAATTCCTATCGACTGGAACTCTTCATTTTCAATTTGATTCTAAACCAAATCAAATCTGGTTTGAACCCAATAATAGAAATAAATTTAATCTAATTAGGAGCTCAATTATCTCAATAAATTTCTAACCCAATTAGAAATTAACTGAGCCCAAGTCTTGATCAAATCAAGATTAAATTTTTCTTGCAATTAGGCTTGATCAAATCAAACCCAATCTAAGTCAAACTGAATCCAATTCAATTAGACTTGATCCAAAGCTCTTTACTCAATCAAATTGAGTCAATTAATAATTTAATTACTAATTAATTCTCTATTAATAGTAGAATCTCAATCCAGTGGGACTCTCCTCCAGAGTCCCAGTCCTATTGGGACTCCTCACCAGAGTCACAATCCAATTAGGCTCTTCAACCATCAGATCTGATCCAATCTTCTAATATGTGTGATTTCATAGGTTCAAACTTAAGCTGGTAGTATAGAAATAATTTTTTATACCAATCGATGTAACTATCTAGCAATGAGACCCGACGTCCGGATAGGTCAAAAGATTACAAAGCAACATTCTAGAATCTACTGGTGTATGGATACTGTATAATTTATCCCTTTGATCCTAATGCTTAAGATGACCTAGGGTTTGACTGTCAACCTTAATACAGTCGATCATATTGTAATTCAACCTTTCAAATCCATCACATAGATTATCCTGGCCAAAGTTTTGCTAAATTGAAATATATTGATGCATATCTCCTACTAATTCAGAGGGGTCAATTCCATCTTGACTCACACACCAACTTGATAAGTATTTGACTACATCCAGTAGCCTTCTATCATTAAATTAAAAATTCAGATGGTCTGGTACCAAAGTATAGTGAGTTACTTATAGGTCACCATAGTGATTTCAGATCTGAGGGATACTATACCCATACCTTTTACGAGTTATTCTTGACAGTAGAGTACTCGGCAAATGGTCATATTTGGTACGAATGTATACCTATATTCCACCTACATGTCATACCAATGTCTTCACACTCCTTGATTAAGAAGACAACCAACTCATATAGCACACAACGATCTATGCTCGATATTGCTATCGTCTTATTAACCGCATATCATTTGGTCAGGAACACTTTTAAGGATTAAACAACAAATCCTCCTTTGTCGATTAAATATAATCTTAAGGATTTTATCACAATACATAGGTTCAAATAAGATGGATAAAATATGATAAAAAAACTAAATAATTTTTATTAATAAAAATTTATATACAATTATAAATATGAGCACAATTGTCAACAGACTGACGATTGACTTTGGAACATATTTTTCAATAGTGCGCCACTTGATTTGATCAATTTAGGTGTGCTCACTTAAAAGAGGGTGTAAAGGACCAGTATGGGGCATCCCCTAAGCCTCATGTGGCATGTGAAAAAATGGGTGAAAAGCCTCCAATAGTTGGAGCCTTATAGATCTCCTAAAGGGGGTCAAATATCTAAGGCTACAAGGATTCCTAATGCAAGTAGGACTTGTATTAAAAGGTTATTTGATTTTGAATTAGATTCAAACCTTTTATCTATTTAAAGGAGTCTTTTCTAAAGCTCTAAGCATAAGATTTCTAACAGCCCCATGCCTCTCCCTCTCTTCTCTCTTCTAGTTCCAATGCTCAAAGTATTGGGCATCCTCCATCTCCATGCCTAAGAGGAGCTTGGACGTCCCTTTTGATGGCTGATTTCTAGATCTTAGTTGCTTCATAATCAAGGAAAGGAGAGCAAGAAAAGAAGAGAAAAAAAAAATCAAGAAAAGTATCAAATAGTTGATTGCAATCCAGACTTCGTTCAGATTCGCAGGGTGATCATTCTTACAGAAGAAAGATCAACATCAAAGAGGACTATTTCAGACTGATCTTAAGTAGATACCTATAGAGGTCGGATACTTGCACGGTTAAGAAAAAACTTACTTTCTTTCAGATCTGAATTCGAAGAAAGAAATTATGAAATCGATATGTGATTCGATCACATATTTAATTTCAGCATAAAATTCAGTATGTGTTCAATTTCAGTACATGAAATAGATCCTTGTATTCTATATTTTATGCATACATGATTTAGATTAAAAGATATTTTAATATTTTATTTTACTATATTATTTTAAAAAAAAAAATTTAAAACACACATGCATACCTCGATATGAAATTTCAATAGTGGTATCAGAGCTATAAGTTTCATATGTATAAAATTGATATACATGTTTTTGAAAAGAGCTTCAAAATCTGATTTTTTTTTGATACATGAGATGTATAGATGATTATTTTAAATCTAAAATTTATTTTAAATTTAATTTTTAGTTCATATATTCGATATGTGAAGGCATGTATAGATCTAAAATTTATTCTAGATAGGATTCTAGTTCATGTATATATGATATATAAATACATGCATAAATCTAAAAATTATTTTGACCTAATTTATAATTTATATATGAGATGTATGATTGCATATTTAGGTCTAAAAATTAATTTTAATATAATTCATAATTTATATATGAGATATATAATATTATATTATGATTTAAATTTTTGTTTAGATCTAAATTTTACATATATATATGAGATATATGCTTGTATGTTAAATCTAAAAATTAGTTTCATGATTTAAAATTCATCTTTCATGTAAAGAATTTAGATCTAAAATTTGATTTTAAAATTTGAAATTTGTGTTTGTGTATGAGGGTTTTGGTCATGGGCAAATTTAAAAAAAAAAGATCATGTAATTAGATTGTATCTAAGGTTTTTGATTTGAATATAATGGGTCTAATTCGATTAAGTAATTGATGAAACTAAGTCAAGTATTGATTAGGATTAGATCAATTAAGTTTAAGATCATGCAATTATTGTTGATCAAATCGATTAAATCTCATATGTAGAATTGATTAACCTAAGGACCTAATTCAGCTTGATGACTTGCGTCTGATTCGCTTAAGCTAACCTATTTGGACCGATTAACCTATTGGTGTCTTAGGCAAGTAATTAAAAGATAGTTATTTAATTGGTTCCATTCACTTATCTAGTCAATTTATTGATGTTTAAAGAAAGCAACGGGGGGACCCCCATCGATCTCCACTTATCTAGCTAATTTAGAAGATTAAGTCTTGAATAAGGTTGCTTGATGGTTTTATTTAGCCCATACCAATTAGATCAATCATATGATGACTGATTATATAAGATTTAAATCTAAATCTCTCCATAAATATTAAGTTCATAGGTCTTCCATCATTGTAGATGTGTGGGCATGGTATTGTGTTGATTATTCTCGGTTGGTCACAGTGGTTCAGTTGCACTAGAAACATGTAACCACTCTATTAGCAAAGAGTTGCTCTAGGATAAGGATAGGGTTGGGCCCAATAACTGTTAGGTGAGGGATCCAATGATGGCTTTGCAGTTGCTTGTGAACGGTGGGTCAGATTTAACTAAGGAGTGTGGTCAATAACGGTTAGGTGAGCCCATATAACTTAGAAATCAAGTCGTTGCAACATGCTTAGAGAAGCATCTAGGCAAAGAGTTATCCATGCATCAGTATGTATATTACCAATAATTGTTAGGTGAGGTATATGACATCGGTGAGACTGCAACACCTACTAGAAATCTAGTTGTTGCGTTAGGATTTTCGTTTTCCATCCGGGGAGTGACGGGATCCGAAAAAATATTGGGAGTCATTGTTTACTTCTTAAAATTTCTAGAGCAAATATAAATTTAAAGTATAAAAGTCTAACTTAAATCTCTACTCTCACAGTTAAATCATGTCAGCTTCAAATCTGTTGCCCAGCTATGCAACCCAAGAGGGGGGGGGGTGAATTGGGTTTCTAAAAATTTTAGGCTTAATTAATTACTTATGATGAACAAAACAAAGACTTTAATTCAATATTAATTACCAAAAGCAGGAATGCAAGGATATAATAAAGAAATAAAGAGAAACAATAAAGCACACCACAAACACAAGAATTTATAGTGGTTCGGTGCCAACCTTGCACCTACATCCACTCCCCAAGCTCCTACTTGGGAATTTCAATCCACTATACTTGTATTCAACCCGAATACAAAACGTCGGAAACTCCGACACTAGCTATCCCAAGCTAGTCTACTTGTTTCCCGGGTACAAGCTAACCCAAAATACTTCGATTTCAGGTTCGGATCAATCTTTTCTTGTTTTGGAAATCCTCCAAAAATAAGAACAATTACTCACAAAGAGTAAGAAAATTTAGAGCACAAATTAATACAATAACAGCTCCTTAAATGAGCGAATATAACAATAAAAATACTTTACTCAAATGAAGAAACCCTTTTTAGATTTTCTCAAGGTGGATGAATGCTTGAATGAATGCTTGAGAAGAGGATGATCTTTGATTGAAGACTTCTTGAAGGCTTTGAAAGATTTCTTGATCAAGGTTGAACAATAGGCGTGAAAAATCCTCTCTTTGAATGCTCTTGCTTTTCTCTTTCACAATCTCTCTTGTATATTGTGGATCCTCTCTCCTTTTTTTTTGGGTATTTCGTTGATCTCTGGCTTTCTCGTGTAGATTTTGGATCTTTTTGTATATAGGTTTGATCTCTCCTTTTTGATCTACAATTTCTTTCACCATTTGAAATATTTTATAGCAATAAGAAACAAGAGAAAACAATTTAGGCAGATAAAGAGCCGTTAGAGCAATTTTAGGAAGCATAAAAAGCAATTAAAATGGGCAAAAAAATAGCCGTTGCTGACATTTTCCGTCGCAGGGGTCGACTCATGAGTCGACTCATGCTTCAGGAGTCGACTCATGAGTCGACTTCTGTTGCAACAGCCAGAAAATGAGTTTCTGCAACTTTTGGCCTAAAACTGCAGGGGTCGACTCATGGGGGTCGACTCATGCCTGGGGGTCGACTCATGAGGGTCGACTCACAGGGTGTGCCAACAAAAAATCTGCGTGCCAATCAGCTCATTGTGCCATGAGTTGACTCACGGGTTGACTCATGATTTTCAAACATGCATAACTTTCAAAATACAAGTCCAAAATCAATGAAATTTTCACCATTGGATCACAAATCTTTTGTTCTACCAAATGATACTATCAAATCAGGATTTTAGCAAAATTATGATTTTGCCCTTGAAGAGCATAAAGACTTTTTCACTTTAAAATATCTGTATCCCTTCAATCTGCTTTGAAATCATCAAAATCAATCTAGGAGCAACAATCTCCCCCTTTTTGATGATGACAAAACATTTGAACAAAAGCATTTATGTGAATGCATTAATTTTAAAAGAATGCACTATAGGTGTATATGCTTGAAAAAAAATGATTCTTTTGGCATGTGATATAAATGGTCATATGCAAAAATAGTTTGTCCATTTTCATAAAGATTTGAAAAGAGTATTAGATCATTTTGAGTTTAAGATATATCAGAGCAAGAGAAAAAAAAGTTTTGCAATGTATCAGAGCAAGAAAAACAATTTTTACAATATTATCAGAAAAGATTTCATAATATATCAGAGAAAATTTCACAATATATCAGAGCAAATTTTATAATGTATCAGAGAAGATTTCATATTGTATTAGAGCAAATTTTATAATGTATCAGAGAAAATTTTATAGTGTATCAGAGCAAGTTAAAAAATTTAGGATGTATCAGAGTAAGGTAAATTTTTGAAGATGTATCAAGGTAAATAAAATTTCAAAAGATATATCAGAGCAAGTTGAAATTTTGAAGTATATCAGAGCATATTTAAAATTTTTAAAGCAAATCAGAGCATATGTAAAGAAGTAATTTAAAAGTTACTTATTTGCATTGTACTTAGCATTGTACTTTTGATATTGTTCTTTAAATTCTTCAATTAATTTCTCATAATTTATAGTTTTGCTTTTGATGGGTTGCTTTTTCTTTAATTGCTCATAATTGAATTGCTTTTTGTTTAATTTTTGTTTGATGCCAAATTTCTCATAATTTAGGGTTTTGCTTTTAGGGTTTTGCTTTTGATGAGTTACTTTTTGTTTAATTTCTCCCCTTTTTTCTCATAATTTAGGGTTTTGCTTTTAATGAGTTGCTTTTTGTTTAATTTCTCCCCCTTTTTCTCATAATTTAGGGTTTTACTTTTAATGAGTTGCTTTTTGTTTAATTTCTCCCCCTTTTTGACATCATCAGACATGGTTAACTTCTCCTTTTTCTGAAATATTCTTTAATTTCTCCCCCTTTAGAGTTTATCACAGATGTTTGCTCCCCCTTAATATAGCAATTATCAACAGCAAACAACAACAAAGAGAAGATAATATTTCAACAAGGAGAATATATATATAACCAAAATATGATCAACATCATTACAAAAGGTAGAAATATAAGTAAAAGATGATTCCATTAAAATCATAATTGTTTCAATACATAGTTCATATTATAATAATCAACCAGCTAATTGTCAATACATAGCCCCAAAATACAGATCCTAGAACAAAACACTAACTCCTAGGATCTAATAATGATCAAGACAAGTCATGGATCAGAGTCATCAGATATGGTATGAGAAGCTGATGGATCAGAATTGCGTCCTCTACCCCGTTTGCCTCTGGCACGAGCAGGAGATCGAGATGAACTGGGTGGCTGAGTACGCTGAGAGGCTAAGGACTGAACAGAAAGGGTGAGTTTGACAGAATCAAGTACGTTCAGTGCTCTGGAAACAGATTGAAGTAGAGCAGTGAACTGAGTGGTTGCATGCTCACTCGATCCTCGGATCTCTTTCCTCAGTAACTCATATCCATCCTCTAGTGCTCCTCTGAGCCTGCCAGCCTCTGCAGTGAGGTCTGTGACCTCAATAGTGGACTCCTGTGGCTTGGGATGGGCCAAAGCAAGGACTTGCCCCTGCAAGTCAAGAACTCTGCCAGTCAGTCTCCAGACTGTGTCCTCAAGCTGCTGAATCCGGATGGACTGATCTGATATCATCTGAAACACAGTGGAGATGTGGGGAGTCATGGTCTGATCAGAAGAAGTGGCTCCAGATGCAAAAGAAGTACTACTCCACTGGCTAGACAGCAAAGAAGCCACACGCTGTGATATATGCTCGATCTGATCGTCAGCCAGTCTGAACTCTGAATGAGGTGCTCTACTCTCTGGCTGATACACTGGTGTGGGCATCCTAGTAAACTCTGAAGGGCCAGCCTCTATATCAGGAATGAAATGGATATTTGGTGATGCTGCCCTGAAGTCATGGACAGGAGATGAAGGACCTTCTTCTTCTACTCTGCCTTCAGTTCTGTCTTCAGCTCTCTCTTCAGTTCTTTCCTCAGCTCTCTCCTCAGATCCCTTGATCCAACCACCATCAGTCTTTGTAAATCCCATTCGGTGCAGGCTGTGTTGGTTGAAAGTGTCCACATGAGAGAGCTTAGTAGCAGCCTCCCCCTCACAGCTAACTCCAAACCTCCTAAATACTCTAGTAAGGGCCATACCATAAGGCAAGTGTGCCTTGGATCTGTTCAAAGTCTCTCTCATGGCCTCTATCATAAGTGCAGGGAGGTTCAGGGGGGTCTGAGTGATGACATGAAACATGATACATACATCTCTGCCAGACAGTAGATCATGCCTACCACTCCTAGGAAAGAAGAGCTTTGTTACCATCTGATGCAGGATCCTCATCTCAATAGACAAAATCTTTGCTTCCAATTTGTTTAAACTTTCTGAATAAGTTTCTCCTAAAATAATTCTGATCCCCTCTTCTTTTACTGGGAGTTTCATATAAGAATAACCTTCACTAGGCAAATGTAATATTTCTCCCAATATACTAGAATCCAAGCAGATATCAATTTCCTTGACTGTTGAAGTCACTGACCCATTTCCATAATGTAGGTTCTGGTAGAATTCTCTAACTAGGTCAACATAGGTGACTTCCTTAAGGGAGCAGTAGAATTTCCATCCTTGGTTTTTAATTTTGGTAGCAAAAGTAAAGCCCTCAACTTCAAAGAACCGAAAATCTATATTTTTCCCGGTTTCTACTTTTCTATCAGAAAGAGGATTCACACTGGGGCTTATGGAGGATTGAGAGGGACCTTGAGCAGATACTGAAGTGAGAGCAGTGGAAGACTGAGCATGCCTTTTCTTTCGGACAATTTCTTCAGGCTCACGGATTGACTTTCTTCTTTGGGGAAGTTTCATCTTCGGAGCCATATTCAATATAGTAGCAGACAAGAAGACTTGGAGGAACATGTGAATGAGTGGAGGAGGGATCACAAGAGTAAAGAGGAATTTTGGTGGAGAAAAGAAGTAGATTTGTGAAGATCGGTGAAGTGCTAGGGCACGTTCCAACCGTGCCAAATAATGCGAGAAAGCTCAAAAAATTCTTTTCCAAGAAGGCGATTTTTGGTGGAGAGGAGGAGGGAGAATTGCCTCGAAATAAATCCTTGGATTTGGAGCAAAAAGAGTTGGAGAAGACGGCTTTTGGAAGGAGGAAGATGAGAGGATGGGTCGGCTCACGAACAGTAACCCATATAAAAACAATGAGCCCGTTGGAAGTTGGTGGGATTTACAAGTTTGCCATTGAGTCGACTCATGGGGGTCGACTTATGAAGTTCAAAAAATCAAGAAAAATATGAATAAATTCCAGAAAAATTTGAAATTTTGGGAGAAGGAGTTTTGCTCAATGATAAGTTTTTAGAATGATAAATTTGAGCTTTTGGGACCAGGATAGATGTTGAAAATTGAGCTCTAAGAGTTTTTGACATCAATTCTTTGGAAATTGAGAGATTTTAGGCATATGGATCTAGAATTCCTAGATTTCTCCTAATTTCACAGAATCTATCCTCACTAAGGGCCTTTGTAAAGATATCAGCTAATTGGTTTTCAGTGCAAACATATTCAAGAGTTATATTTTTGTTTTGAACATGTTCTCTTATGAAATGATGTCTTATTTCAATATGTTTGGATCTTGAGTGTTGAATTAGATTTTTAGATAGATTTATGGCACTTGTGTTATCACATCTTATTGGTGTTTCATTAAGTTTGATTCCAAAGTCTTCGAGTTGTTGCTTAATCCACAAGATTTGAGCACAACAACTTTCGGCTGCAATGTATTCGGCCTCAGCCGTAGACAGTGCCACCGAATTTTGTTTCTTGCTAAACCATGAGATTAGGTTAACTCCAAGAAATTGGCAAGTTCCACTTGTGCTTTTTCTATCTAATTTACATCCAGCAAAATCAGCATCTGAATATCCTAATAAATTAATTTGTGAGTCCTTAGAGTACCATAACCCTAGAGTTTGAGTACCATTTAAGTATCTAAGGATTCTTTTAACAGCATTCAAATGAGATTCTTTAGGATTAGATTGATATCTAGCACATAAGCAAACACTAAACATGATATCAGGCCTACTTGCAGTTAAATATAATAATGAGCCAATCATACCTCTATAGTATTTTAAGTCTACACATTTACCTTCATCATCCTTGTCAAGCTTACATGAGGGACTCATTGGTGTGCCAATTGGTTTGCAGTTCTCCATTCCAAATCTTTTGAGTAGTTCCTTGGTGTACTTGCTTTGGGTGATGGAGATTCCCTCTTTTGATTGTTTGATTTGGAGTCCGAGGAAGAAGGTGAGTTCTCCCATCATGCTCATCTCGAACTCCCCCTGCATAAGCTTAGCAAAGTCTTGACAAAGGGATTCATTAGTAGACCTAAAAATTATGTCATCAACATAAATTTGTATAACTAGCATATCATTTTGATTTCTTTTAATAAATAGGGTTGTATCTACATTACCTCTTGAAAAACCATTATTTAGTAGAAATTTGCTTAGCCTTTCATACTATGCTCTAGGTGCTTGTTTTAATCCATATAAAGCTTTATTTAATCTAAAGACATGATTAGGAAAAGCATGATTTTCAAATCCAGGGGGTTGATCTACATATACTTCTTCAGAGATATATCCATTTAAAAATATACTTTTAACATCTATTTGAAATAATTTAAATTTTATAAAGCAAGCATATGCAAGTAGAAGTCTAATAGCTTCTAATCTAGCAACAGGTGCAAAGGTTTCATCAAAATCAATTCCTTCTTCTTGATTATATCCCTTAGCAACCAGTCTTGCTTTATTTCTAATTACATTTCCATGCTCATCTAATTTGTTTCTAAAGACCCATTTTGTGCCAATTATTGAATAATCTTTAGGTCTTGATACTAAGGTCCAAACATTATTTCTTTCAAATTGATTAAGTTCCTCTTGCATAGCATTAATCCAATTATGATCATTTTCAGCTTCTTCAAAAGTTTTAGGTTCAAGATGAGATACAAAAGCACAATGATTAACTACATCTCTAAGTGAAGAACGGGTTTTTACCCCATGCATAGGATCACCGATAATTAACTCCTTAGGGTGGTTGTGAACATACCTCCATTCCTTGGGTAGGTCATTTGTACCTTGAGGTTGTTCTTGAGTTTCTTCATCTCTCTCATTTTGTTCGTCTTCTTGATCCTTGTCTTCTGGAGTTGCTGAATCTTTCAGAATGATCTCCTTCATACCTTCTATTAGTGGATCTGTATCATCAATACCCTCATTCTTCCTTGAAGGAAGATCGTTAGATTCATCAAAAACAACATGTATGGACTCCTCAACTACTAAAGTTCTTTTGTTGAAAACTCTAAATGCTTTACTAGTGGAGGAGTAACCTAGAAAGATTGCTTCATCTGATTTTGCATCAAATTTACCAAGTTTTTCTTTGCCATTATTTAATACAAAACATCGGCAACCAAAAACATGGAAATATGCAATATTTGGTTTTCTTCCTTTCCAAAGTTCATAGGGGGTTTTCTTTAAAAATTGTCTAATTAAAGCACGATTTAAAATGTAACATGCTGTGTTAATTGCTTCCGCCCAAAAATATCTTGGAAGGTTACTTTCACAAAGCATGGTACGGGCCATTTCTTCTAAGGTTCTATTTTTCCTTTCAACTACCCCATTCTGTTGGGGTGTCCTAGGAGTAGAGAAGTTATGGCCAATTCCATTTTCATCACAAAAATTTTCAAAATCTTGATTTTCAAATTCAGTTCCATGATCACTTCTAATATTTTGAATTGAAAAACCTTTTTCATTAGTGACTTTTCGATGAAATTTAGTGAAAATATGAAAAGTTTCATTTTTGTGTGCCAAAAAGAAAACCCAAGTAAAACGAGAGTAATCATCTATAATTACAAAGCCATATCATTTTCCTCCTAGACTAGTGGTTCTAGTTGGTCCAAATAAGTCCATGTGTAAGAGCTCTAAAGGTCTAGAAGTTGAAACAGTATTTTTGGATTTAAATGAAACTCTAGTTTGTTTACCTAATTGGCATGCATCACAAATTCTATCCTTTTCAAAATTCAGTTTTGGCAAACCAAGAACTAAATCTTTCTTAATTAATTTTGAAAGAGAATGCATGCTAATATGTGCAAGTCTACGATGCCACAGCCAACTAGTCTCATTAATTTTAGCATTTAAGGATACTAGGCATTGCATGTCTAATTTGGCTAAATCATTCAAATCTACCATATAAACATTGCCATGCCTATGTCCTATAAATTTAATGCCATCGTTAATAGGACTAGTCACAATGCAAACAGATGATTCAAAAACTACTTTATACCCTTTATCACAGAATTGACTAATGCTAAGTAAGTTATGCTTTAAACCTTTAACTAATAAAACATTCTCAATGTATTTGGAGGGAGTGATACCAATGTTACCTATCCCTATGATCTTTCCTTTGCCATTATCTCCAAAGGTGACCATCCCTCCATCCTTAGCATCAAGCGTGATGAATTGTGATTCATCACCAGTCATGTGTCTCGAGCATCCACTGTCAAGATACCATTTCTTGTTTCCTCCTTGGGATGCTAGACACACCTGCAAGCAAAGGTCAAGTTTCTGTCTTAGGTACCCAAGCTTTCTTGGGTCCTTTTAGGTTAGTCAAAATGGTTCCTTTTGGAACCCATATTTTCTTTATAGTTATGTTTGCAGATTTGAGGCATGTGTATGATTTATGTCCTATTCTTCCATATTTGAAACAAGTAATATTTGTAGATTTGTTACTTGAATAATTTACATAAATATCCTTCAGAAATTTTTGTTTCTTCAGAGGTTTATAGCCAAGTCCAGCCTTATCATATATAGCTTTCTGATTATCAAGGATCATATTTAGTTTGTTTGAACTTAAGGTGAACTTATCTACTATAGATTTCAGCTTGTTAATTTCATTCTTTAAGTTTTGATTCTCTTGAATTAAGGTGGATTTTTCAATTGAAAGGTTTTCAGCTTGTTTTACTAAGGACTGATTTTTCAATTTCAGTTCTTTGTTTTTCTTTCCTAGTTTCTTTAATTCATCAATTGAATCATAGAAAGCTTCATGCAATTCTTCAAAAGTAAATTCACTAGTGGATTCAGAAGTTACCTCATTTTCGTGTGCCATCAGGCACAGGTTGGCTTGTTCTGTTGAGGTTTTCTCGTCGGAGCTTGAGTCATCACTCGCACTCCAAGTCGCCATCATTGCTTTCTTTTTGAACTTTTTGGGACCTTTCTTCAGTTGTGGACATTCGGATCTGAAATGTCCTGGCTTCTTGCACTCGTAGCATATAAGGGATTGATCTTTCTCTTTCTCTTTGCTTTGTTCTCTTTTTGTGAATGACTTCTTTCTCATCCCCTGTTTCCTTTTTCTTAGGAACTTCTTGAATCTCCGGGTGATGAATGCCATCTCTTCATCCTGTTCTTCATCTTCAGTGTCATCCATTTCATAATCAGGCGAAGTTGTGGATTTGAGGGCAATGGTTCTTTTCTTTTTGACTTCATCCTCTTGATGTTGCTTCATGCTAAGTTCATGAGTCATCAAGGATCCAAGAAGCTCTTCTAGAGGTAGAGTGTTCAAGTCCTTTGCTTCTTGGATGGCAGTCACCTTGGCTTCCCAAGTTCTTGACAATGACCTGAGAATCTTCCTTACAAGCTCACTGTTAGTATAAGATTTGCCAAGACTCTTCAAACCATTAATTATATCAGTAAAACGAGTAAACATAGCAGTTATGGACTCATCATGCTCCATTTTAAACAATTCATATTTATGTACAAGCATGTTTATTTTAGACTCTTTTACTTGATTTATTCCCTCATGGGTTACTTCTAACCTATCCCATATTTCTTTAGCAGATGCACAAGTAGAAATGCGATTAAATTCATTTGCATCTAGTGCACAATAAAGAACATTCATAGTTTTGGCATTTAATTGTGCCAATTTCTTGTCAACCTCATCCCATTCTTTCTCGGGTTTGGTTGACTCCTCACCATCTATAATCTTGGTGGGTGTGTGAGGACCGTTCACTATGATACTCCACATATCATAGTCGAGTGCTTGTATGAATATCTTCATCCGAGCTTTCCAATAGGTGTAATTAGACCCATTGAAAAGTGGAGGTCGGTTTGTAGATTGCCCCTCGGCTAGAGAAGTACCGACATGGGTTGCCATAGATCTTTGGCTCTTTGATTGTTAGATCAAAGAAGGGCTAGAGCACCGGGCTCTGATACCACTTGTTGCCCAGCTATGCAACCCAAGAGGGGGGGTGAATTGGGTTTCTAAAAATTTTAGGCTTAATTAATTACTTATGATGAACAAAACAAAGACTTTAATTCAATATTAATTACCAAAAGCAGGAATGCAAGGATATAATAAAGAAATAAAGAGAAACAATAAAGCACACCACAAACACAAGGATTTATAGTGGTTCGGTGCCAACCTTGCACCTACATCCACTCTCCAAGCTCCTACTTGGAAATTTCAATCCACTATACTTGTATTCAACCCGAATACAAAACGTTGGAAACTCCGACACTAGCTATCCCAAGCTAGTCTACTTGTTTCTCGGGTACAAGCTAACCCAAAATACTCCGATTTCAGGTTTGGATCAACCTTTCCTTGTTTTGAAAATTCTCCAAAAATAAGAACAATTACTCACAAAGAGTAAGAAAATTTAGAGCACAAATTAATACAATAACAGCTCCTTAAATGAGCGAATATAACAATAAAAATACTTTACTCAAATGAAGAAACCCTTTTTGGATTTTCTCAAGGTGGATGAACGCTTGAATGAATGCTTGAGAAGAGGATGATCTTTGATTGAAGACTTCTTGAAGGCTTTGAAAGATCTCTTGATCAAGGTTGAACAATAGGCGTGAAAAATCCTCTCTTTGAATGCTCTTGCTTTTCTCTTTCACAATCTCTCTTGTATATTGTGGATCCTCTCTCTTTTTCTTTTGGGTATTTCGTTGATCTCTGGCTTTCTCATGTAGATTTTGGATCTTTTTGTATATAGGTTTGATCTCTCCTTTTTGATCTACAATTTCTTTCACCATTTGAAATATTTTATAGCAATAAGAAATAAGAGAAAACAATTTAGGCAGATAAAGAGCCGTTAGAGCAATTTTAGAAAGCATAAAAGGTAATTAAAATGGGCAAAAAAATAGCCGTTGCTGACATTTTCCGTCGCAGGGGTCGACTCATGAGTCGACTCATGCTTCAGGAGTCGACTCATGAGTCGACTTCTGTTGCAACAGCCATAAAATGAGTTTCTGCAACTTTTGGCCTAAAACTGCAGGGGTCGACTCATGGGGGTCGACTCATGCCTGGGGGTCGACTCATGAGGGTCGACTCACAGGGTGTGCCAACAAAAAATCTGCGTGCCAATCAGCTCATTGTGCCATGAGTTGACTCACGGGTTGACTCATGATTTTCAAACATGCATAACTTTCAAAATACAAGTCCAAAATCAATGAAATTTTCACCATTGGATCACAAATCTTTTGTTCTACCAAATGATACTATCAAATCAGGATTTTAGCAAAATTATGATTTTGCCCTTGAAGAGCATAAAGACTTTTTCACTTTAAAATATCTGTATCCCTTCAATCTGCTTTGTAATCATCAAAATCAATCTAGGAGCAACAAAATCCTCGAGTCCGCATCTTTGAATCCAACCATTTGGTCAGAATCAATTTTAATGACTGGCTTAGAAACCTCAGAATTGTCCTGATTTCTAAAAAATTAGACCATGTACTTGATCAGAAACTCCTAATATTATCAAACCATCCTACTGTTGGGCAAAGAACAACATATGAAAGTGGATGGATGAAGACAGTCGAGTTAAGTGCTATATGTTGACTTCCATGTCAAACGAGTTGTAGAGCCAGCATGAGCATATGTCTACTGCCAGGACTATGATCACTCACCTATAAGAGATGTATGATGAGTAGAGCTACATAGCGTGCTTCGAAGTATCCAAGAGAATCTTCAATCTGAAGATGCATGAAAGGCAGTCATTCCATGAACACTGTATGATAGTGATCAAGGATATTGAGGAGCTTGGAAAGCTCAGACTTGATATGTAAAAAGAATTATAGATGGATTTAATCTTTCAATCTCTTACAAATTCATATAGTCAATTTATTGTAAATTTTCATATGAACAAACTTGATTGCACCATATCCGAACTAGTCAATATGTTGGTCATTACTGAGAAAACTTTGAAGAGTTCAAGGAGCACTGTTCTCGCTATAGAGCAGACTTCTTCATCCAAGAGAAAGTCTAGTTGAAAAAAGAAGAGTAAACCCATGAAGATATAGAAGAAAGAGAGCAAGCCAAAGAAGGTCCTTCCGAAGAAGGCTAAGCAAAGAAAAAGTATTTCTACAGTGATGCTGAAGGGCACTGGAGAAGGAACTATCTACTCTATCTGGAGAGCTTGAAGATCAAAAAGGGTGACAAACCTTCAGAAGGTATGCTTGTAATTGAATCTAACCTTACGATTTCTTCTACTTCTAGTTGAGTATTGGATTTTGGTTTGAGTACTCATATATGTACTTCAATGTAGGATCTAATAGAAAGTAGGAGGTTGAGGGAAGGTGATATGATCCTTCAGATTAGTAATGGAGCAAAAGTTACTGTAGAAGCTGTTGGTACTTATCTTCTTCAATTACCGTCAGAATTTAAATTAGATTTGAAAGACTATTATTTTATTCCTGTAGCTTGTCAGAATTTGATTTTCGTATCTATGCTAGCATAGGATGATTTTGATTTTAATTTCAATAAAGATTTTTATTTCATTTATTTATGAAATAAATTGATTGCATGTGATCTTTTAATTAATAGTATTTATCACTTACATATTGATGCAAATGTGAATCTAAATGAGCAAGTAGTGAGTGCCATAGGTCAAAAGAGATCTAAAGATGAAATTAACCAAAAGTACTTGTGGCATCATAAATTAGGCCATATTTGAGAGGACAGGATAAACAAACTGAAAAAGGATGGGATCCTTGATTTTTTTGATTTAGAGTCATACCCAGATTGTAAATCTTGTCTTCAAGAAAAAATGATCAAGTTTTTCTTTATAGGATATGGGGAAAGGGCCACCGAGTTACTTGCCCTGGTACACACCAATGTGTGTGGACCATTTGATGTACAGGTTAGGGATGGTTATAGCTACTTCATCACCTTTATCGATGATCTATCATGGTACAGATATATATATCTGATGAAACACAAGTCTGAAGCCTTTAAAAAGTTTAAAAAATTTAGAAACGAAGTAGAAAAACAAACAGAAAAACCCATTAAGGTTCTTCGATCTGATTGAGGAGGTGAATACTTTAGTCAGAAATTTTTGAGATATCTTAAGGATAATGGTATAGTTTCTCAATGGACTCCTCCTGGAACACTTCAGCTCAGTGGGGTATCTAAAAGGAGGAATAGGACCCTATTAGATATGGTCAGGTCCATGATGAGCTTCACTGATTTACCCTTATATCTTTGGGGGCATGCCTTATTAACTGTAATTCACCTATTTTATAGGGTTCCATCAACATTCATTCCTACCACACCATATGAGATATGGCATGATAAGATGCCAAGTCTAGGTTATCTTAAGACTTGAGGATGTCCGGTCTATGTCAAAAGATAGATGGCTGATAAATTAGAGGATAGATCTGTAATAGCTCATTTTATTGGGTCCAAAAGAATTAATGGGATACTACTTCTATTTTTCATAGAATAATAATGTGATTGTGAGTCAGAACGTTATATTCTTAAAAAAATAATTTATCCAGGATGGTGGTAGTGGGAGGTTAGTTGAGCTTGAAGAGAAGGTCTCTGAAGAGCAAAGAGCTATGGATCCTCAAGAACCCATTATTTATGAGCCAGTAGTTGATGTTTCTCCACCATCTCATAGATCTAGTAGGATCTTCCAACCTCCCAAAAGGTACATGGATATGCTTATGAAGGAAGTAAAAGAAATGTTCCTTATGGGAGATAAGGATCATGGTGATGATCCTAATACCTCTGACGAGGTGATGTCTGATATCGATTCCAAAAAATTATTAGATGCAATGAAGTCAGAGATTGATTCGATGTACTCAAATCAAGTATGGACCTTAGTAGATCCATCCGAGGATATAGTATCCATTAGGTGAAAATAGATCTACAAAAGAAAAATAGGTGCCGAGTTAGAGACCTATAAAGCCAGGCTTGTGACAAAAAGTGATAGTTAGCATGAAGGCATTGACTATTTGGAAACCTTCTCGTCCGTAGCTAAACTAAAATCCATCCACACTCTGCTTGCTGTTGCAGCTTATTATGATTATGAAATCTAATAAATGGATATGAAAATTGCCTTCCTGAATGGATATCTTAAGGAAGATATCTATATGAAGCAGCCTTTGGATTTCACATCAGATGATGGTGATCACAGAGTCTGCAAGCTACAAAGATCCATATATAGATTAAAGCAAGCTTCTTAGAGTTGGAATCTTTATTTTAATGATGTGATCAAATCATTTGATTTCATCAAGAACAAAGAGAAACCTTATGTATATAAGAGAGTTAGTGGGAGTGCAATAACATTTCTTGTATTATATGTGGATGATATTCTCCTTATTGAAAATAATATTTCCATGCTAACCTCAGTCAAAAGATGGTTATCCAAGGAATTCTCCATGAAAGACCTAGGAGAAGCATTCTATACTCTTGGAATAAAGGTCTATAGAGATGGATCTAAAAAGATGTTAGGCCTGTCACAAAAGCTGTACATAAAGAAAGTATTGAAGAGGTTCAGCATGAAAAACTCTATAAGAGGACTCTTACCTTTTAGGTATGGTATTCATCTTTCCAAGACAATGTATCCGACCACATCTGAGAAAGTTCAGTGCATGAGTAGGATTCCATATGCCTCAGCCTTAGGGAGCCTCATGTATGCCATGCTGTATACTCGATCTGATATTGTTCTTACTGTGAGTGTCATAAGCAGGTATCAGTCGAATCCAGACGAGAAGCACTGGATAGCTGTGAAGAATATTCTTAAGTACTTGAGAAGAATTAAGAATTTATTCTTGATCTTTGGAGGAAGTTTTGAGTTGCGAGTCGAAGGGTATATTGATTCAGACTTTATGTCTGACCCTGATAATAGAAAATCTACGTCAGGATATGTATTCACATGTAATAATAGTGCAGTCAGCTGAAAGAGTTTCAAGCAACCCATCATAGTGGATTCAACTACAGAAGCTGAATATGTTACTGCTTCAGATACTGCAGAGGAAAGCTTCTCGTTCAAGAAGTTCGTTACGGAGCTTGAGGTTATGACATCGGATGCCATGTCACTTTATTGTGGCAATAATGGAGCCATAGCACTTGCTAAGGAACTGAGGTCTCTTCAAAAATTAAAGCACATCGAGCGGCGGTTCCATATCATATACGACTATCTTGAAAAGAAACATATCGATGTGTGAAGAGTAGACTCCGTGGATAATGTGGCAGACCTGTTGACAAAGCAATTGAGCCAGCCAAAGATGAAAGTCCATCTTGAGAAGATGAGACTTAGATTAGTGGCCAATTAGCTTTAGTCCAAGTGAAAGATTGTTAGATGTATATCATAGAAGCTATTATGACTGACATATTTTAATAAATCTAAGATATAATTTTATACTTAAAACATTAATTTGATCAATAAAAATACAAGTTTAATTTTCATTCAACAGTGATATGTCCTTGAATCATCCATGAAATTGATACTTCAATACATATTCTCAAGGTGTTGAGAATAGAGGCACGTATAAAATTCTTAAATACTTTCGATCATAGTATCATTATGGTGATGGTGATCAATCTAGATAGATTGATGCACAGATCGCTTCCTTTGAGATAGATGAGTTTCTGATCTACAGTGTAGAGACACTGAGCGATGAGTATAGATAGTTGTTAGAGAACAATCAGTACTGAGTATGACCATATGAGAGATCACTTAAATTTTTAATCAATCATTTGTGATCGTCTCGATACTGTAGTTGTGTGAATGGTCCTTTGATCTGCGATGGTATGATTGCTCGTAGTGAGGCTATTGGAATTTGACTGGCACATAAACATGACCTCGATGAGATCTTGTGGTGAATGTTGGCGATAGTTGATCCACTATAGGACTAGGATGCACATCTAAATAGAATCTATCGATCTTGATAGAGACGAGTAGTCCTATGAGTTTTGAGAGGCTAAATTCGAGAGTTTATGGCTACAGTAGTATGATTGATGGAAAAAAATTTTTATGAGGATCACAATTGGATTTGAGCTAATCAAATCTATCATATGATTGATGATGAGATTTGATGATTTATCCATGACCTGCCATTTAGTCTGGACTCATGATAGAGGAACTGAATCACATATGAACTACACCTTGAGGTTCTTTTTTGATTCTACTGGGTTGCCACTACATACTGCTAGGTGTCACTAGGAGAGTGTGAGAGCTCACTAGGGTTGCTCAGGATCGATAATTCTTGATGAGTTAGAGTGAAATCATTCCGACCCATTGAAATAAGTTTCAAACTATGATAGAGATCATGGTATATCTCACTACAAGATAGAATTGAACATATGGGATCACACAACAAAAAGATTAGATCTGAAATAAGCAATTGGGCTTATAAAGTCTCAATTAGATTTAGAGAAATCCTATTGGGTTTAGGGTAATCTTGTTAGCACATGGTTGAACTCAATTTTCTCTTTGCACTTGAATTACTTATTTGATAAGATTAATTCAAGTTAATTATCTGCTAATAATCTAAATAAATTAGATTCATTAGGCTTCAATTGTTGGGTGCCTAGAGTTTTGGATAATATGCATTAAGGGTTCAGATTCTTAATCAATTTTCTTGATTGTTTGCATGGGATGCCACTTGATTTGATCAAGTTGGACATGCCCACTTAAAAGAGGGTGTGAAGGACCAGCATAGGGCATCCCCTAAGCCCCATGTGGTGTGTGAAAAAGTGAGTGAAAAGCCTCTAATAGTTGGCACCTTATAGATTTCCTAAAGGGGGTCAAATATCTATGGCTACAAGGATTCCTAATGCAAGTAGGATTTGCATTAAGAGGCTCTTTGATTTTGAATAGGATTCAAATCTTTTGTCTATTTAAAGGGACCTTCTCTAAAGCTCTAAGCATAAGATTTCTAGCAGCCCCGTGCCTCCTATAAAGTCTCCATGCCCCTCCCTCTCTTCTCCCTTCTAGTTCCAATGCCTAAAAGGTTGGGTGTCCTCCATCTCCACACCCAAGAGGAGCTTGGGTGTCTCCTTTGGTGGCTGATTTTCAGATCTTGGTTGCTTCATAATTAAGGAAAGAAGAGCAAAAAAAGAAGAGAAGAAAAAGATCAAGAAAAGATGAAAGAGTTGATCGCGATCCAGGCTTCGTTCAAAATCATGGGGTAATTATTCTTAGAGAAGAAAAATCAACACCAAAGAGGACTGTTCTAGGCTAATCCTGAATGGATATCCATAGAGACTAGGTACTTGCATGACTAAGGAAGAACCTACTCTCTTCCAGATCCAGATTCAAGAAAGAAATTATGAAACAGGTATGTGATTTGATCACATATTTAATTTCAGTATAAAATTCAGTATGTGTTCAATTTCAGCATATAAAGTAGATCCTTGTATTCTATATTTTATGCATGCATGATTTAGATTAAAAAATATTTTAATCTTCTATTCCACTGTATTGTTTAAAAAAATTTTTTTGAAACACATATGCATGCCATGACATGAAATTTCAATATGGGGCTGAAACCTAATTTCTTCCAACTTTATTTATGAGGCAAAATAAAGTCTTGGCTGCCCGTAACGCTTGTAATTGACTTGGTCCAATCCCTATCTCATAGGGATTCAAGTCTAAAGAGGATTTTAGATTTAACCATATACTAGCATAGTATTCCTAAACCCAATAAGATTTTTCAAATCCTTAACCCAATTGGACTATGTGAGTCCAGTTGATCAATCCTAAATCAAATCTCTTGTTGTGTGATCCTATTGGTTTAATTCTATTTAGTAGTTGTTAGGAAATATGTCCCAAAATTCAATCATCAATTGATAAATACTTAATTTAAGTCATTTAAAGTAGAAAATTATATTTAATTTATTTTATTTCTTAAGAATTTGATGCTTCTTTTTATGTTTTACAGGAAAGATGATCGTCAATACAAAGAGTCCAATTTGCAAATCAAAAAGACTCAAGTTTGAAGAAAATTGGACTGAAAATAAAATTTAAATAAAAGAAGGATGCATACGGTATTATAGAAAATGAAGATACTATGCAAGGAATCCAAAAAGGATATAAGCGTCATTGTAAAGAAATAAAAGTTTTTTTTTGGAATAAAAAA
Source organism: Elaeis guineensis (assembly GCF_000442705.2). Classification (NCBI taxonomy): domain Eukaryota; kingdom Viridiplantae; phylum Streptophyta; class Magnoliopsida; order Arecales; family Arecaceae; genus Elaeis; species Elaeis guineensis. The sequence continues at coordinate 40,366,824 of NC_025993.2, forward strand.
AAAGAAGGGAGTGTTCACGTATGGTTCACGCGGCATGGATGCGGCATGGATGCGAGCGCAGGCGGACGCGGGTGTGGGCGCGAGCATGGGTGCGAGGCGGGCGCAGCACGACAGGCGACGCGGGTGTGGGGTTCGTGGGGACAAACGAACAGATGGAAGGAAAAAAAATATATATTTGGAAATACTTCAAGAGAAAAAATTTATATTTTCTTTACCTGTTTGTGATCTTTCCATCTTATCCATCCATTTTTTAGTCGTTAGTATTTTCTTTAGTCCCACATCGAAAAACTATGTAAAACTCCTCCCTCCTAACACCTATAAAAAGGCTTTTGTACTCCCATTAGAGGGGGAGCCCAGAAATTCTTCTAGAGCCTTGCATAGAGGAATAGAAAGGGACTACTTCATGAGCAGCTAGGCTAGCAGTCTCGGGAGTGGAGAAAAAATTTTATAACGACATAGAGATGGTTTATTGTTCTAAACTTTTTTGTATTTCTTTATATGCAATAAAGATTATATTTTTTATTTAAATCATCATGAGTTCTTTATTTGCTCTCTTTTATATGTTTTTATTTATGCTTCTCTGTTAGATTAATATTAGGAACAACTTTTACTTTTCGAAGACGCACCGTGATCTACGGGTACGGGGCGTGCCGAGGAAAGAAGAGTTGTTTACCTAGTATTTTTCGGAGACACGCCGTGATCTACGGATACGGGATGTGCTGAGGAAAGATAAGTATTTTTTTTAAGATTAATCACATCTATTTAATTAAAAAAAGAGATACAACTGTGCTAGTGCAAAATTAATTCAAAACTCTCGAGCTCTTTATTTTCTAATTACATCAATTTTAAGATAATTTATTTTCTAAATCAAAACAATGCTTCTTTCTTTTATTTTGTAATCTCAACTTAGTCCAAGATCTCTGAGGATATGATCTCGACTCATCCTACCTACGTAGTGAGTAGAGTTATTTTTGGTGCTATCAATGACTATGCATCAAATTTTGGCACCGTTGCCGGGGACCTTGGCACGTTTGAATTAAAAAAAAAAAAAGCCACTGATATTTCATAACACTTAAATAAAATAGCGTAACCTTAAATATAAAAATTTCTAACTTGATTGGACACCTTGTTTCTTTGCATTGCATCTCCATAATTAACTTTAAGGGCGCAACTCATTAACTAAGATAAGATGGGGATTTGATCACCCTTCCTTGGCCCACAAATCACTCCCTTGCATTTGCATAACCTAGACCTTAATCTAAAATTAATTAGACGTTGACCCCTAAGGATTTCGAGCTCATTAGGACAAGTGACCCTGAGAGTTGAACCAGGTTAGACTTGGTCAACTAGCTGGTGTCTAGGCAAGTGGTTTGCGGGATGACTGGGCCCGAAGGAAGGTGATTTTTAATTGGTTTCGTTTGCTGACCTGGCCAATTTAATTGGTGTCTAAGGAAAGCAACGGGGGGACTCCCACCAACCTTACACTTACCTGGCCAGTTGGTTGGTCAAACTCCGACTTGGAGGGCTTGAAGGCTAACTACAGTTAGGAGCTGTCTAGAACTAGGGTAACTTTAGGATAGAGAGTCCACTGCGTGCTAACTTGATTGTAATTAAAATCTAACTACAACTAATTATTCTATTAGTTTTAGGACTTCTTAGGATCTCTTCTTTAGAACTCTTTTCTCTCTTCTCTTCTCCTCTTAATAAAAAAAAAAAATAATAATCCTTAACAGACTAGGATAGTCCTACATAGACCTTTTAGTTGCATGTTAGGTCGACCATTACTAAAACCTGACTTGCAACCATTAGACAAAGAATTAGAAAAGACTCTTAGGACTATCCGAGTTAGAAACATGGCTACACCTGGTGAGGCTAATCCTCCACGCTCATTGAGAGAATATTTCACTCCATCCTCGTATACCTACTCTCCATGCATTCAAGCACCTCCAGTAGAAGCTACCCAATATGAGATTAAGTCTAGCATTATTCAAATATTGCCATCATTTTATGGACTTAGTAACGAGGACCCATACAAACACTTGGATGAATTTCTTGAAATTTATTCCACAGTAAAAATTCAAAACTTCTCCGATGATGCCCTTAGGTTGAAACTGTTCCCTTTCTCACTTAAGGACAAAGCCAAGCATTGGTTAAACTCTTTAAACTCTATAACCATTTCAACTTGGGATCATCTTCAAAAAGAATTTCTCAAGAAATACTTTCCAATTGGAAAAATAAATCAAATTAGAAAAGCTATCACTAGTTTTTCCCAATTGGAGGGTGAACTTTTTCATGAGACATGAGAAAAGTTAAGGAACCTCATTCGTAAATGTCCACACCATGCTGTCCCTAAATGGCAACTTTGTCAGTGTTTTTATGATGGTCTATCGGAGAAACATTGATAAATGGTTGATGCATCATGTGGTGGGACATTCATGCTAAAGAGTGAGGATGAAGCCTGGCAGCTCTTTGAAACACTTAGTGAGAATTCCCTACATCATATGTCTGCCACCTCTAGAGAACAACCCATGCTTCAACAAAAAAGAAGTAGAATTTATCAGATTGAAAATGTCATGGATATCCACAGTAAGGTAGATGAACTGTCCCAAAAATTAGACCGTCTTTTAAATACTGGACAATCCCTGATTCCACCTAACCCAATCCAAGAAGTTTGTGCATTGTGTGCAAGTCCGAACCATTTTGTTAGTGAATGCCCAGCCGTACCTCAATTTCCTGAGTTTGTGCACGATCAGGTTCAGCAAGCTCAAGTCCAACAAGCTCGCAGATCAGGAAACGATTCATATTCGAACACTTATAACCCCAGCTGGAGAAACCATCCAATTTTTTTCTGAAGACCACAACCAGTGGTTGGCCTTGCCGCACCTTGACCTCAATATCAGGACCCAACATATAGGCATGGACCATACCATCAATTTCAAAATGCTCCTCAACCGTCTACTACTAGTCACAGCTCAGCTTTTGAGAAAAAAATTTTGAAAGTACTAGAATGATTAGAAGTCAACACTCAGATCCTTAACTCCCACACACAATCCATTGCTAAGCTAGAGACCCAAATAAGTCAACTAGCGACTGCATTTAGTAGGAGGGAAGGAGAAAAATTACCTAGCCAACCCGAGAGCAACCCAAGAGGGCAATTTGTGATTGAAAGCTCTAATACCCCAGAAGCTTTTTCTGAATATGCCAAATCAATCATGACTCTAAGAAGTGGGAAGGTCATTGAACACACTAGTAAAACCAATGAGACCGACCCTAAACCTCTAATCGAAGCCAAATCACCCAAAAACAAGGAGGACCTTAAAATAAAGAATGAACCAACTGCACCGGAATCATCTTATTTGCCTAAAGTCCCATTTCTGGATGCCCTGAAAGCCCCTATTCCTGCAGATAAGAAGGGAGGAAGACTCGACGAGATATTGGAATTATTTAAGCAACTCTAAATTAATCTTCTCCTTCTAGACGCAATCAAACAGGTCCCTACTTATGCCAAATTTTTGAAAGATTTGTGCACCCAAAAATGTAAATCTAGATCACAAATTCCAAAAAAAATATGCCTCACTGAACAGGCTAGTTCTGTCGTCCAGCATGCCACTCCTCCAAAGCTTAAGGACCTAGGAGCCCCCATCATTTCCTGTGTTATAGGAGATTATCACATTGGAAAAGCTCTTCTGGACTTAGGGGCAAGTGTGAATCTTTTACCTAGTTCAGTGTATGAATTTTTTGGATTCGAAGAACTGAAACCCACATCAGTCACACTGCAGTTAGCCGATAGATCAATTAAGGAACCATGTGAAATGCTTGAGGATGTCTTGGTCAAGGTAGATGAGTTTTACTTTCCAGTTGATTTTCTGGTTCTCGACATGGAACTAAGTGGCAACCCAAGACAAATTCCCATTATCTTAGGATGACCCTTTCTAGCTATAGTAAATGCATGCATTAATTGTAGGACAGGAGTCATGGACGTATCGTTTATAAGAAACTGAGACTGAATATGTTTGGTGCTTCTCAAGGACCATCAATGGATAGTTGCTTCGAAGTAGATACACTAGAAGATATTATAGAAGATGCAACACCCACAATACTAGCACCAGACCCCTTAGATACTTGCTTGGCTCACTTTGGAGTGTATAACTTTGAGGGATATATGAAAGAAGTTAACACCTTATTGGATACACCACATGATAAAACCACTCCTCCATGGACAATCAAGTATGAGCCATTGCCCACCTTTTGTTGGTTTTATTGCATATGACGTCTGGCTGAAGATGTTAAACTTAGCATTTTTTGGGAGGCAACCCAAATTTCTTTTATTTTGTTTTAACTGATCTTCATTTTTTTTAAAAATAAAGGACCGCTCTGTATGGAAGAGTCTGTCAACAAACTTGACGTCTGGCTGAAGACGTAAAACTTAGCGCTTGTTGGGAGGCAACCCAATGATTTCATATTTTTTTTACTTTACTGCAGCTATAGGAATTTAGAACAAGAGCCTATTAATCAATGAAGCTATCTTTAACTTTCGAAGCAAAATTATCTCAGGTGCACTCTCTCCTTTTATTTTCTTTGCTTTCCTACTCCATTGAGGATAATGTAGATTAAGTTGGGGGGGAAAGAAATTAATCAAATCCTCGAGTATGGCCAGAAATAATTAGTGTTGTGTATCCAAATTTTATTTTGATTAAGAGTCAATTAGGCATCCTAATCAATGAATGATTAACGGTCAAGATAATTTTAGAGATACTGAGGAATAAATTATTAAGAAAACCCAATGAATGGTAGGGTTTAGACTAGACCAAATTTTAGGAGTGATTCTACAACCCCCTTCTTACTGATCTCAATAAAGAATCTGCTTCATGAGAGATTGGGTGGAAAGGTCGAGGTATGCAAAAAAAAAAAATTCTCCTTAAAATTTACTTAAAAAAAAAATATTGGTTTCCTACTGAGTAACCGGGCTCTTTCGCCTAAGTAAGCGTTATGGTTCGCGTAAAAAGATGGGCAATGTTAAAAAATAGTGGATAATAAGGGGACTAAATTGCAAGAAGATAATAAATTCCTCTCACATTAAGTTAGAGGATTTAAAGAGTAAAGTGGAGAGTTGGTGAAAGAAAAGCTCTTGAAATTTCTTTAGTTAATACTCAGCCACTAATTGGGTCAAATTGATAATCCAATGAAGTATCTCTTTAATGGTCTGATCAGGTATCATCTACCTTTTGGGATGCCTAACCTAACTTTTTATTCAAGATCGAGTCGGTATACAATGCTGATATATCTATTTTACTCGAGGATGAGCAAAATTCAAGTTGGGGGGTGTGATAAATACTTAATTTAAGTCATTTAAAGCAGAAAATCATATTTAATTTATTTTATTTCTTAAAAATTTGATGCTTCTTTTTATGTTTTACAGAAAAGATGATCGCCGATACAAAGAGTCTGATTTGCAAATAAAAAAGACTCAAGTTTGAAGAAAATTGGATTTAAAATAAAATTTAAATAAAAGAAGGATGTATACGATATTATAGAAAATGAAGATACTATGCAAAGAATCCAAAAAGGATATAAGCGTCATTGTAAAGAAATAAAAGTTTTTTTTTGGAATAAAAAAAAAGAAGGAAGTGTTCATGTATGGTTCATGCGGCATGGACACGGCATGGATGCGAGCACGGGCGGACGCGAGTGCAGGCGGACGCAGGCGCGGGCGCGAGGCGGGCACGACACGGCAGGCGACGGGGGCGCGGGGTTCGTGGGGACAGACGAACAGATGGACGAAAAAAAATATATATTTGGAAATACTTCAAGAGAAAAAATTTGTATTTTCTTTATCTGTTTGTGATCTTTCCATCTCATCCATCTATTTTTTAGTCCTTAGTATTTTCTTTAGTCCCACATCGGAAAACCATGTAAAACTCCTCCCTCCTAACATCTATAAAAAGGCTTTTGTACTCCTATTGGAGGGGGAGCCCAGAAATTCTTCTAGAGCTTTGCATAGAGAAATAGAAAGGGACTACTTCATGAGCAGCTAGGCTAACAGTCTCGGGAGTGGAGAAGAAATTTTGTAACGACACAGAGATGGTTTATTGTTCTAAACTTTCTTGTATTTCTTTATATGCAATAAAGATTATGCTTTTTATTTAAATCATCATGAGTTCTTTATTTGCTCTCTTTTATATGCTTTTATTTATGTTTTCCTGTTAGATTAATATTAGGAACAACTTTTACTTTTCGAAGACGCACCGTGATCTACGGGTACGGGCCGTGCCGAGGAAAGAAAAGTTGTTTACTTAGTACTTTTTGGAGACACGTCGTGATCTATGGATATGGGGTGTGCCAAGGAAAGATAGGTATTTTTCTTAAGATTAATCACATCTATTTAATTAAAAAAAGGGATACAACTCTGCTAGTGCAAAATTAATTCAAAACTTCCGAGCTCTTTATTTTCTAATTACATCAATTTTAAGATAATTTATTTTCTAAATCAAAACAATGCTTCTTTCTTTTATTTTGTAATCTCAACTTAGCTCAAAGTCCCTGAGGATACGATCTTGACTCATCCTATCTACATAGTGAGTAGAGTTACTTTTGGTGCTATCAACGACTATGCATCATCAACCTGTTGATGGTTGAGCAACCTTGTATTGTAATTGATTTGTTAATAAATAAAATATATTTTTAATATTTTTATCATAAGTTTTCATCTTCTAATGAACTCCATTATTGTGATGAAGTCTTTAGGACTATTTAGGTTCGATAAAGAGAAGATTTATTAATTAGTCCTTAAAACTGTTCACGACCAAATGATAGGCTGTTAATAAGGACGACAGCTTCTATCGAGCATAGGTCGCTGTAGGCCATATGGGTTGGTTGTCCTCTTAACCAAGGAGTGTGGAGACATTGGTATGGCATACAGGTGAGATGTAAGGATACATCATCATTAAACGTGACCAACTCCAGAGCATTCTGCTGTTGAGAATGTCTCCGATGGGATATAGGTATAAGTGTCCCTTAGATCTGAGGTCATCTCAGTGACTTGCAAGCAACTCACTATGCTTTGGTACTGGACTAACTGAATTTTTAATTCAGTTGTGGAAAGCTTCTGGGCACAGTCAAGTACTTGCGAAGTCAGAGTGTGATTGAGATGGGATTGACCACTCCAAGAGTTGGAGAAGAATGAATCGCTGTATTTCAATTTAGCAAAATCTTAGCCAGGGTAATCCATCAGATGGATTTGATATTTTGAAATACAATGTGGCCAACCTGATCAGAGTTGACAGTGAAACTCTGAGGTATCCTATGAGTATTTTGGTCAAGGGGATGAATTATATGAAAACTATATCCGCATGGGTTCTAAGGATATTGTTCTATATATTCGACCTATCCGATCGTCGGGTACCATTACTAGATGGTCATTTCGATTGGTATAAAAATTTATTCTTGTACTACTGATTTAGGTTCGAACCTATGAGGTTACACACATTAGAGTTCATGATCCGATCGGATGGTTGATCAACGATTAAGAATCGTTCTAGGGTTAAACGATCAATACGATTGACATTTAACCTAGTGCAAGTATTGTTGGGAAATGTGTCCCAAAAAGCCAATCGTCAAGCTATTGATGGTTGAGCAACCAAGTATTGTAATTGATTTGTTAATAAATAAAATATATTTGGCATTTTCATCATAAGCTTTCATCTTCTAATGAACTCCGTTGTTATGATGAAGTCCTTAGGACTATTTAAGTTCGATAAAGAGAGGATTTATCGATTAGTCCTTAAAACTGTTCACGACCAAATGATAGGCTGTTAATAAGGACGACAGCTTCTATCAAGCATAGGTCGCTGTAGGCCATATGGGTTGGTTGTCCTCTTAACCAAGGAGTGTGGAGACACTGGTATGGCATACAGGTGAGATGTAAGGGTACATCGTCATTGAACGTGACCAACTCCAGAGTATTCTACTGTCGAGAATATCTCTGATGGGATATAGGTATAAGTGTCCCTTAGACTTGAGATCGCCTCAGTGACTTGCAAGCAACTCACTGTGCTTTGGTACTGGACTAACTGAATTTCTAATTCAGGGACGGAAGGCTTCTGGGCACAGTCAAGTACTTGCGAAGTCAGAGTGTGATCGAGATGGGATTGACCACTCCAAGAGTTGGAGAAGAATGAGTCGCTGTATTTCAATTTAGCAAAACTTTGGCCAGGGTAATCCATCAGATGGATTTGATATTTTGAAATACAATGTGGACAACCTGATCAGAGTTGACAGTTGAGCTCTGGGGTGTCCTATGATCATTTTGGTCAAGGGGATGAATTATATGAAAACTATATCCGCATGGGTTCTAAGGATGTTGTTCTACACATTCGACCTATCCGGACGTCGGGTACCATTGCTAGATGGTCACTTCGATTGGTATAGGAATTTATTCCTATGCTACCGGCTTAGGTTCGGACCTATGAGGTCACACACATTAGAGTTCATGATCCGATCGGATGGTTGATCAACGATTAAGAATCGTTCTAGGGTTAAATGATCAATACGATTGACATTTAACCCAGTGCAAGTGTTGTAGGAGGATCGATTAGTAATTCGATTGCTAATTGGCTTAATTTGATTAAGCCAATGGGCTGAGATTAAGTCTAATTAAATATGATTTAATTAGATTTAGTTTGGGCTTGATTGGATCAAGTCCAATTGGTTTATTGGATAAGCCAAGTGCAAGGAAAAACTAGTCCTAGTTCAACTAGGACTTGGGTCAATCTAATTTCTAATTTGATTAGAAAATTAAATCAGATTTAAATCTAATTTAATCTGATTAAATTAGGTTCTTAATTAGGTTAAGACCTATTTTAATTGGGTTGATCTAATTTTGATTTGATTTGGTTTGGAAAACCAAATTAAAACAAGTTATGAGACAGAATCCTAGTAGGACTAGGATTCCACCTTGCGCCACATAAACCTTCTCCACGCCCTCTCTCTTGTTCAACGCCAATCTCCAATTATTTTGTGCGACAAAAGCCCTCTCCCAGATCTCTCCCACGTTCACAAAAGGTCTCCTCTCTTCTTTCTTACATGGAAGGTGATTTGGATCAAATCTAAAAGGAATAAGTTTGGATTTCGAATTCTATGAGATAGAGTTTTAGAAATCCAAAACTCTTTCAATTTTGCACCGAATTTATCCAAATTTTTTTTGGAATTTTCGTGGCTTTTAGGGTTTACATTGTGCACCCTTTTCTGTTGATCCATCCACGAAAATATGAAGGAGGTGCTCAAGAGTTGGGCGTCCCTTTACTTGCCATGTTTGGATAAGCCTTGACTAGGTGTTTGACCTAGACAAGGACTCTATCATATCTCTCTATATAAGACGAGTTTCTTTGTGAAATTTTAAGGAGAGATAGATATTTGAGAGCCCTTTCTGCCATCCAAAAATTAGAGAGAAATACCTTTGGGTCGTGGAGATATAAAAGATGCAAGTTTGGGTGTCTAGAGAGAAAAACGTGAAGAAGAAGAGGGTCTTCTTCTAGGGTTTTTATTTTCATATCTTTCCTCCTTCCATCTTGAGTTTCCTGAGAGCGTCTCAGATCTGAAACTCCTCCTTCTACTTTCCATCTTTGGAAGAGTCCAAATCAAGAAGAAGGAGGCACCTGATCAACCATCAAAGAAGGATCAGCGCAGTACTAGCATACTGTGCTGATTTCCTGAAGCAGGACTTCTGATCGAGATTCGTGGGCTCGTGTGGACGACTCCTAGAGGCCGGATGCGTGTGCGGCTTGCAACATCATCCTTAAGCCCGGATCAGCGAGGTTAGAGCATCTAACTTGCAAGGTAATAGATCTGATCTATTATTTAATACATACATTAGATGTAGCTAGCATAGAAACATGTTGATATGATCAACATGTAGTTCATACTATATTTATATATATTTTAATTTCTGATTTAATGCCATGTAATAATCATGTAATAGAATCTTAGATCTAGGGATTTTTTGATCTTATAAAATAAATTTTGATTTATTTTAGTCTTCCGCTGTATGATCTTGAAAAAGTTTCAAGATCTAACCCTGAAACCCTAGATCTGGTTCCTATAATTGGTATCAGAGCCTAGGTTCTTTATTACATGATTATTTATACATGCTTAGATTATTTTTTAGATTTGATCTAATTTATAATCTGATTATTAAATCTGAAATTAAAATTTTAGATCAATCACAAACTGCAAGGTTGTCCTGCTGTAAGGTTTACCCCTTACAGTGCAAAGGTTGTCCTAGTTTGTGTAGATCTATCTTTAATCATAAATTTGTTAGATACGATCTAGATTAAATTTATGATTTATTAGATTTAAAAGATGTTTAAATCTGAAATAAAATCTCTTTGTTAATAATTTTTATGCAAAGAAATTATTTAAAGTTGAAATTGTTTCAATTACATGAACCTGTTTAGATTAGATCTAAAGTAGTTTCATGTTTATTTCACTTGCATCTTGATTATGAATCAAACATGCAATATGATTGGTAGAATCATATTGTAAAATTATTTTACAAATATGAAAATTATTTTTTGAAAAGCCGAACCCAACCCTCAGCCCAAAACTTAATTAAGAATTAAGAAGTTGTTTGATTAGGTTCTAGGATTGTGAATTGAAGAACCTAAGACACAAATCATAACACATTGGGTTAATGGGTTAGTGAAAATTAGGTCCATTAATTGGGTTAGACCTATGGTTAGATTAAAGATGGACTTAATTAGAGAATTGACTAAATCTAATCAATTGTTGTCTTAGATTAGGTCAAGGATTCTCTAGATCAATTACAATAGTTGTAGTTGGTCAAGTCCATGTCTTTAACGAGAACCAAATGGACTTGATTCTTGGCTAAGCGGTCTAGCACGAACTGTTAGGTTGATCTAATCGAAACTAATTAAACCAGTTGGTGTCTAAGGTAAACCAGACCGGTGGTTTTTAATTGGGAGCCCGCTTACCTGGCCATTCATGATGGTGTCTAAGGCAAGCTTTGGCAGACCCTCCCACTGATTGAACTTACCTGGCCTCTTGGTGAAATTATGTTTTGATCGGATCACTTGACTATTCGAGCTGACCCATGTCAGCTAGGTAAATCAGTGTGACTGATTTAGGTGCTCCTAGACCAGCCCTTTTAATGGTCTCCCTTAAGCTGACTTGGTGAAGCCAGTGGGAGGATCATGATAAGCTGGTTCATCTGACTTCATCCTCTATATTATTTAAATCCTCTAAAATTATTAGGTCCTTAAAATGATAAAGTTATGGAGATAACTGAGTCATAGCCTCCCATTAAGGTGTTTGATAATGAGTCCATGAACTCAATAATCATTGCAGACCCAAAGGCCTGGTGCTTGTTGACTAATGGAATTATCACTCATCATATGATGACTTGGAAGTGTCTCTCTAATGGTGGTTAGGTGAGCCAACCAAAGTTGGGCTTAATCATTCGTTGGTTGGATACACCAAGTATGATCATGTTAATGGTTGGACCTAACCGGATCCTTACAGTGGAGGCCAAAGCCTACTGATTAGGTTTCTGGGGCAAAATTAAAATTACTAGAAATTGTTTAGAGAAACAATTGGTTATGAACCTACCCTTAGATGTACATGGGTTGGCCAACCAAAGTTGGGCTTGTGTGCAGTCTAAGTGGATTCTAGTACCCGCTAAGGAATTAGGGTAATTCCTCGAATTGAAGGTAGAGGCTACCAATTCGAATAAAATAGTGGGAGAAACCTTTTGATTAAAGTCCAAATCTTTAGGTTTAATGAATCAATTACTAATTAGGTTATGGTTCTCCTTTGTGCAAATATGGCCACTTCCCTATCGCTCCGATCATTGTTGGACAATGATAAGTTGGTGGGACCCAACTTCGGTAGCTGGTATCGAAATTTGAAGATAGTCCTGGAGCATGAACGGATCCTATATGTGATAATGGATCCTGCACCTGAGGAGCCAGCTGTCAATGCACGTGGAACAGTTAGAGACACTTACCAGAAGTGGCTCAGTGACCGGACCACGGTGCGCTGTATCATGCTGGCTGCTATCATGAGCGACGAGTTCAGTCGCAGATTCGAGACGGCTCAGCCAAAGGACATGCTTCAAGTGTTGGAGGATACCTTTGGCACACCCGATGACGTAGAGAGGCACAAGACTAGTTGTGCCATCTTCAATGCCAAAATACAGGATGGAGTCTCTATCACTGATCATGTATTATACATGATCGAGCTGATGGAACGATTGAGCAAGCTCGGCTTTCCCTTGCATGAGCAGCTTGGGAAAGATGCAATACTGAACTCGCTGCCCAAGTCTTGTCTCCCATTCCTCACTCATTATAGAATGACAAAGCCTGAAGTAAACTACCATGGGTTAATGGGGTTGCTTCAGAACTTTGAGAAGGATCACCAACTCCTCAAGGAGTCGGTGAACTCAGTGAACTCAGTGGGAGGTTCATCTTCTGGTTCTCGACCCTTTGAGAAAGGAAAGAAGAACAAGAAGAAGAAAGTCAAGAAGGTGCAAGTTCAGGCTGGGACATCTGTGCAGAGCCAGACCAAAAAGATCAAGCCTGATAAGAGTCTATTCTACTGGCAAGCACCCTAGATTAGATAGTGTGTCAAATATCTACTTATGGCATTGGAGGCTAGGTCATATAAATAAGAACAGAATAAACAGGTTGACTCAAGAGGGAATCCTCAAAGTCAGTGATTGTGAATCACTTCCAACCTGTGAGTTCTGTCTTCTTGGTAAAATGACCAAGTCACCTTTTACTGAAAAAGGTGAGAGAGCTACTAAGCTCTTGGGCCTAGTACATACTGATGTATGCGGACCCATGAGCACCAGTGCTAGAGGTGGATATTTCTACTTCATAACTTTCACGGATGACCTATCCCGATATGGATATCTCTATCTGATGAAACATAAGTCGGATTCATTTGAAATGTTCAAATGATTCCGAAGTGAAGTAGAAAAACAAACTGGGAAGAGTATTAAAACTCTTCGATCTGATCGAGGAGGAGAATACCTTTCTAGTGAATTTCTCACATATCTAGGAGAGAATGGGATTCTCTCCCAATGGACTCCTCCAGGAACACCACAGCATAATGGTGTGTCTGAAAGGAGGAATCGGACTCTGTTAGACATGGTCCGATCCATGATGGGTTTTGCTAGCTTGCCGATATCCTTCTGGGGATATGCACTCGAATCGACTTGTTATCTATTAAATAGGGTTCCAAGTAAGTCTGTAATTAAGACTCCATATGAGATATGGACGGGACGTAAGCCAGCACTTTCACACCTTAGGGTCTGGGGGTGCCCGGCCTATGTCAAACGATTAGTCACAGACAAACTTGGACCTAGGTCTGACAAATGCTCATTCATAGGGTACCCCAAAGAGACAAAAAGATATTTTTTCTACCATGCTGATGAACAAAAGGTGTTCGTCAGCCTTAAGGCAATCTTTTTAGAAAAGGAGTTCCTTGGTGAAGGAACCGTTGCCTCTAAGGTTGAACTTGATGAAGTTCAACAGGTAGAAGGACCGACACCAATAGCTGAACCTGAGTCGGATATGATTAGATCAGATCCGGAGCCCAATATACCTACACCATTAAGGCGATCCGGTAGAGTACCGCGTCAGCCGGACAGATACTACAGTTTCTTGGTCCGGGATGGTGATCCATCGAACTTGATGAGAATAATGAGGTTTCGATCACCTATATGGATGCTATGCAGAGACCTGATTCCGAGAAATGGCTTGAAGCCATGAAATCCGAAATGGAGTCACGAAGGTCAACGATGTATGGACATTGGTTGACCCACTTGAAGGGGTTAAACCCATTGGGTGTAAATGGGTCTTCAAAAGGAAGAGGGGCGCAGACGGAAAGGTGGAGACCTATAAAGCCCGTCTGGTTGCCAAGGGGTATCGTCAACGTTATGGTATTGACTATGATGAGATATTTTTCTCTGTGGCAATGCTCAATCTATTCGGATAATGCTTGCAATAGCTGCCATCTAGATTATGAGATCTGGCAGATGGATGTAAAGACAGCTTTCCTGAATGGAGAGCTGACTGAAGAGGTGTATATGATACAACCTGAAGGGTTTACATCCACAGATGAGTCCAAGGTGTGCAAGCTTCAGAGATCCATTTATGGACTGAAGCAAGCTTCTCGGAGTTGGAACATGCGTTTTGATAAGGTGATCAAAACGTATGGCTTCATTAAGAATGGAGAAGAGCCCTGCATCTATAAATGGGCAAATGGTCCAGTTGTGGTATTCCTTGTCTTGTACGTGGATGACATTCTCTTAATCGGGAATGACATCCCCGTACTACAAGGAATAAAAGTTTGGTTGTCATCACAGTTCTCCATGAAGGACTTGGGTGAAGCATCTTACATCCTAGGGATGAAGATCTATAGGGATAGATCTAAAAGGATGCTTGGGTTATCCCAGTCCATGTACATAGAAACTGTGCTGAAGAGGTTCAGCATGGAGAATTCCAAGAAGGGCTATCTACCGATAGGCCAAGGAATTTCTCTCTCTAAGAAGGATTGTCCGACAACTCCTGAAGAGAGAGAGCGTATGAGTAGAGTCCCATATGCTTCAGTCGTGGGATCTATCATGTACGCCATGACATGTACAAGACCAGATGTGGCATACTCACTAGGAGTAGTGAGTAGATACCAATCTGATCCTGGAGAAAACCACTGGAAAGTGGTTAATGCCATCCTTAAGTATTTGAGAAAAACTAAGGACCAATGGTTGGTTTATGGCGAGTCAGATCTGAAACTTGTGAGGTTCACAGACTCCAGCTTTCATCTGACCATGATGATAGCAGGAGTGTGTCGGGTTATATCTTTACTCTGAATGGTGGAGCCATCTGCTGGAAGAGTTCCAAGCAGCATACTGTGGCAGACTCTGTTTGTGAAGCGGAGTATATCGCAGCATCAGATGCCGCGAAGGAAGCTGTGTGGCTGAGGAAATTCATCAATGAGCTCGGAGTAGCATCCTCCTTCGATGGTCCAGTCCTGCTCTACTGCGACAGTACTGGTACCATAGCTCAGGTGAAGGAACCCAAAGCACATCAGCGGACGAAGCACATCTTGCACCGCTTCCACCTGGTCCGAGAGATCGTGGATCGAGTGACGTCGACCTTCAGAAGATCGACGGAAAGGAGAACCTAGCCGACCCCTTCACTAAAGCCCTGGCAATAAAGGAGTTCG